>NC_138185.1:82066709-82344709 GCF_964194105.1 Spermophilus citellus | reverse complement strand
TCAATGAAAGTGTTTCTCGCCCGTCACTGCTTAGGGCTACAAGAAAAGGAAACAAAACATAGAGTTAGAATGTGAAACTGCTTTACTGTGTCAAGTTTCAAGAAGCTAGCACAAACCGTGTTTGATTTAGAGTTCCAAATACATCTATCAATATAGGAGAAAACAGAGTGAAATGCCAGAATGGAAACTGTTACTGGAAACGAACGCTTCAACATAGAAGATCGAAATTTGGGGAACCAAGTGGGCTTAGTGTACTGATCATTACCTGAAAGTATCATCCTGTTTGGGTGAAAAAATATTTGCTGAGATTTCTGGAGACTCGTAATTTTTGGAAGCTTGCAACCCCTTTCAATGAAAGTGTTTCTCGCCAGTCACTGCTTAGGGTTACATGAAAAGGAAACAAAACATAGAGTTAGAATGTGAAACTGCTTTACTGTGTCAAGTTTCAAGAAGCTAGCACAAACCGAGTTTGATTTAGAGTTCCAAATACATCTATCAATATAGGAGAAAACAGAGTGAAACGACAAAATTCAAACTGTTACTGGAAACGAACGCTTCAACATAGAAGAACGAAATTTGGGGAACCAAGTGGGCTTAGTGTACTGATCATTACCTGAAAGTATCATCCAGTTTGGGTGAAAAAATATTTGCTGAGATTTCTGGAGACTCGTAATTTTTGGAAGCTTGCAACCCCTTTCAATGAAAGTGTTTCTCGCCAGTCACTGCTTAGGGCTACATGAAAAGGAAACAAAACATAGAGTTAGAATGTGAAACTGCTTTAGTGTGTCAAGTTTCAAGAAGCTAGCACAAACCGTGTTGGATTTAGAGTTCCAAATACATCTATCAATATAGGAGAAAACAGAGTGAAACGACAAAATTCAAACTGTTACTGGAAACGAACGCTTCAACATAGAAGAACGAAATTTGGGGAACCAAGTGGGCTTAGTGTACTGATCATTACCTGAAAGTATCATGCAGTTTGGGTGAAAAAATATTTGCTGAGATTTCTGGAGACTCGTAATTTTTGGAAGGTTGCAACCCCTTTCAATGAAAGTGTTTCTCGCCAGTCACTGCTTAGGGCTACATGAAAAGGAAACAAAACATATTGTTAGAATGTGAAACTGCATTACTGTGTCAAGTTTCAAGAAGCTAGCACAAACCGTGTTTGATTTAGAGTTCCAAATACATCTATCAATATAGGAGAAAACAGAGTGAAATGCCAGAATGGAAACTGTTACTGGAAACGAACGCTTCAACATAGAAGAATGAAATTTGGAGAACGGAGTGGGCTTAGTGTACTGATCATTACCTGAAAGTATCATCCAGTTTGAGTGAAAAAATATTTGCTGAGATTTCTGGAGACTCGTAATTTTTAGAAGCTTGCAACCCCTTTCAATTAAAGTGTTTCTCGCCAGTCACTGCTTAAAGCTACATGAAAAGGAAACAAAACATAGAGTTAGAATCTGAAACTGGTTTACTGTGTCAAGTTTCAAGAAGCTAGCACAAACCGTGTTTGATTTAGAGTTCCAAATACATCTATCAATATAGGAGAAAACAGAGTGAAACGACAAAATTCAAACTGTTACTGGAAACGAACGCTTCAACATAGAAGAAGGAAATTTGGGGAACCAAGTGGGCTTAGTGTACTGATCATTACCTGAAAGTATCATCCAGTTTGGGTGAAAAAATATTTGCTGAGATTTCTGGAGACTCGTAATTTTTGGAAGCTTGCAACCCCTTTCAATGAAAGTGTTTCTCGCCAGTCACTGCTTAGGGCTACATGAAAAGGAAACAAAACATAGAGTTAGAATGTGAAACTGCATTACTGTGTCAAGTTTCAAGAAGCTAGCACAAACCGTGTTTGATTTAGAGTTCCAAATACATCTATCAATATAGGAGAAAACAGAGTGAAATGCCAGAATGGAAACTGTTACTGGAAACGAACGCTTCAACATAGAAGAACGAAATTTGGAGAACCAAGTGGGCCAAGTGTACTGATCATTACCTGAAAGTATCATGCAGTTTGGGTGAAAAAATATTTGCTGAGATTTCTGGAGACTCGTAATTTTTGGAAGCTTGCAACCCCTTTCAATGAAAGTGTTTCTCGCCAGTCACTGCTTAGGGCTACAAGAAAAGGAAACAAAACATATTGTTAGAATGTGAAACTGCTTTACTGTGTCAAGTTTCAAGAAGCTAGCACAAACCGTGTTTGATTTAGAGTTCCAAATACATCTATCAATATAGGAGAAAACAGAGTGAAATGCCAGAATGGAAACTGTTACTGGAAACGAACGCTTCAACATAGAAGATCGAAATTTGGGGAACCAAGTGGGCTTAGTGTACTGATTATTACCTGAAAGTATCATCCAGTTTGGGTGAAAAAATATTTGCTGAGATTTCTGGAGACTCGTAATTTTTGGAAGCTTGCAACCCCTTTCAATGAAAGTGTTTCTCGCCAGTCACTGCTTAGGGCTACATGAAAAGGAAACAAAACATATTGTTAGAATGTGAAACTGCTTTACTGTGTCAAGATTCAAGAAGCTAGCACAAACCGTGTTTGATTTAGAGTTCCAAATACATCTATCAATATAGGAGAAAACAGAGTGAAATGCCAGAATGGAAACTGTTACTGGAAACGAACGCTTCAACATAGAAAAATGAAATTTGGAGAACCGAGTGGGCTTAGTGTACTGATCATTACCTGAAAGTATCATCCAGTTTGGGTGAAAAAAATATTTGCTTAGATTTCTGGAGACTCGTAATTTTTGGAAGCTTGCAACCCCTTTCAATGAAAGTGTTTCTCGCCAGTCACTGCTTAGGGCTACATGAAAAGGAAACAAAACATAGAGTTAGAATCTGAAACTGCTTTACTGTGTCAAGTTTCAAGAAGCTAGCACAAACCGTGTTTGATTTAGAGTTCCAAATACATCTATCAATATAGGAGAAAACAGAGTGAAACGACAAAATTCAAACTGTTACTGGAAACGAACGCTTCAACATAGAAGAAGGAAATTTGGGGAACCAAGTGGGCTTAGTGTACTGATCATTACCTGAAAGTATCATCCAGTTTGGGTGAAAAAATATTTGCTGAGATTTCTGGAGACTCGTAATTTTTGGAAGCTTGCAACCCCTTTCAATGAAAGTGTTTCTCGCCAGTCACTGCTTAGGGCTACATGAAAAGGAAACAAAACATAGAGTTAGAATGTGAAACTGCTTTAGTGTGTCAAGTTTCAAGAAGCTAGCACAAACCGTGTTGGATTTAGAGTTCCAAATACATCTATCAATATAGGAGAAAACAGAGTGAAACGACAAAATTCAAACTGTTACTGGAAACGAACGCTTCAACATAGAAGAACGAAATTTGGGGAACCAAGTGGGCTTAGTGTACTGATCATTACCTGAAAGTATCATGCAGTTTGGGTGAAAAAATATTTGCTGAGATTTCTGGAGACTCGTAATTTTTGGAAGCTTGCAACCCCTTTCAATGAAAGTGTTTCTCGCCAGTCACTGCTTAGGGCTACATGAAAAGGAAACAAAACATATTGTTAGAATGTGAAACTGCATTACTGTGTCAAGTTTCAAGAAGCTAGCACAAACCGTGTTTGATTTAGAGTTCCAAATACATCTATCAATATAGGAGAAAACAGAGTGAAATGCCAGAATGGAAACTGTTACTGGAAACGAACGCTTCAACATAGAAGAACGAAATTTGGAGAACCAAGTGGGCCAAGTGTACTGATCATTACCTGAAAGTATCATGCAGTTTGGGTGAAAAAATATTTGCTGAGATTTCTGGAGACTCGTAATTATTGGAAGCTTGCAACCCCTTTCAATGAAAGTGTTTCTCGCCAGTCACTGCTTACGGCTACAAGAAAAGGAAACAAAACATATTGTTAGAATGTGAAACTGCTTTACTGTGTCAAGTTTCAAGAAGCTAGCACAAACCGTGTTTGATTTAGAGTTCCAAATACATCTATCAATATAGGAGAAAACAGAGTGAAATGCCAGAATGGAAACTGTTACTGGAAACGAACGCTTCAACATAGAAGATCGAAATTTGGGGAACCAAGTGGGCTTAGTGTACTGATCATTACCTGAAAGTATCATCCAGTTTGGGTGAAAAAATATTTGCTGAGATTTCTGGAGACTCGTAATTTTTGGAAGCTTGCAACCCCTTTCAATGAAAGTGTTTCTCGCCAGTCACTGCTTAGGGCTACATGAAAAGGAAACAAAACATATTGTTAGAATGTGAAACTGCTTTACTGTGTCAAGATTCAAGAAGCTAGCACAAACCGTGTTTGATTTAGAGTTCCAAATACATCTATCAATATAGGAGAAAACAGAGTGAAATGCCAGAATGGAAACTGTTACTGGAAACGAACGCTTCAACATAGAAAAATGAAATTTGGAGAACCGAGTGGGCTTAGTGTACTGATCATTACCTGAAAGTATCATCCAGTTTGGGTGAAAAAATATTTGCTTAGATTTCTGGAGACTCGTAATTTTTGGAAGCTTGCAACCCCTTTCAATGAAAGTGTTTCTCGCCAGTCACTGCTTAGGGCTACATGAAAAGGAAACAAAACATAGAGTTAGAATCTGAAACTGCTTTACTGTGTCAAGTTTCAAGAAGCTAGCACAAACCGTGTTTGATTTAGAGTTCCAAATACATCTATCAATATAGGAGAAAACAGAGTGAAACGACAAAATTCAAACTGTTACTCGAAACGAACGCTTCAACATAGAAGATCGAAATTTGGGGAACCAAGTGGGCTTAGTGTACTGATCATTACCTGAAAGTATCATCCAGTTTGGGTGAAAAAATATTTGCTGAGATTTCCGGAGACTTGTAATTTTTGGAAGCTTGCAACCCCTTTCAATGAAAGTGTTTCTCGCCAGTCACTGCTTAGGGCTACATGAAAAGGAAACAAAACATAGAGTTAGAATGTGAAACTGCTTTACTGTGTCAAGTTTCAAGAAGCTAGCACAAACCGTGTTTGATTTAGAGTTCCAAATACATCTATCAATATAGGAGAAAACAGAGTGAAACGCCAAAATTCAAACTGTTACTGGAAATGAACGCTTCAACATAGAAGAACGAAATTTGGGGAACCAAGTGGGCTTAGTGTACTGATCATTACCTGAAAGTATCATCCAGTTTGGGTGAAAAAATATTTGCTGAGATTTCTGGAGACTCGTAATTTTTGGAAGCTTGCAACCCCTTTCAATGAAAGTGTTTCTCGCCAGTCACTGCTTAGGGCTACATGAAAAGGAAACAAAACATAGAGTTAGAATGTGAAACTTCATTACTGTGTCAAGTTTCAAGAAGCTAGCACAAACCGTGTTTGATTTAGAGTTCCAAATACATCTATCAATATAGGATAAAACAGAGTGAAATGCCAGAATGGAAACTGTTACTGGAAACGAACGCTTCAACATAGAAGAACGAAATTTGGAGAACCAAGTGGGCCAAGTGTACTGATCATTACCTGAAAGTATCATCCAGTTTGGGTGAAAAAATATTTGCTGAGATTTCTGGAGACTCGTAATTTTTAGAAGCTTGCAACCCCTTTCAATGAAAGTGTTTCTCGCCAGTCACTGCTTAGGGCTACATGAAAAGGAAACAAAACATATTGTTAGAATGTGAAACTGCTTTACTGTGTCAAGTTTCAAGAAGCTAGCACAAACCGTGTTTGATTTAGAGTTCAAAATACATCTATCAATATAGGAGAAAACAGAGTGAAATGCCAGAATGGAAACTGTTACTGGAAACGAACACTTCAACATAGAAGATCGAAATTTGGGGAACCAAGTGGGCTTAGTGTACTGATCATTACCTGAAAGTATCATCCTGTTTGGGTGAAAAAATATTTGCTGAGATTTCTGGAGACTCGTAATTTTTGGAAGCTTGCAACCCCTTTCAATTAAAGTGTTTCTCGCCAGTCACTGCTTAGGGCTACAAGAAAAGGAAACAAAACATAGAGTTAGAATGTGAAACTGCTTTACTGTGTCAAGTTTCAAGAAGCTAGCACAAACCGTGTTTGATTTAGAGTTCCAAATACATCTATCAATATAGGAGAAAACAGAGTGAAATGCCAGAATGGAAACTGTTACTGGAAACGAACGCTTCAACATAGAAGATCGAAATTTGGGGAACCAAGTGGGCTTAGTGTACTGATCATTACCTGAAAGTATCATCCAGTTTGGGTGAAAAAATATTTGCTGAGATTTCTGGAGACTCGTAATTTTTGGAAGCTTGCAACCCCTTTCAATGAAAGTGTTTCTCGCCAGTCACTGCTTAGGGCTACATGAAAAGGAAACAAAACATAGAGTTAGAATGTGAAACTGCTTTACTGTGTCAAGATTCAAGAAGCTAGCACAAACCGTGTTTGATTTAGAGTTCCAAATACATCTATCAATATAGGAGAAAACAGAGTGAAATGCCAGAATGGAAACTGTTACTGGAAACGAACGCTTCAACATAGAAGAATGAAATTTGGAGAACCGAGTGGGCTTAGTGTACTGATCATTACCTGAAAGTATCATCCAGTTTGGGTGAAAAAATATTTGCTTAGATTTCTGGAGACTCGTAATTTTTGGAAGCTTCCAACCCCTTTCAATGAAAGTGTTTCTCGCCAGTCACTGCTTAAAGCTACATGAAAAGGAAACAAAACATAGAGTTAGAATCTGAAACTGCTTTACTGTGTCAAGTTTCAAGAAGCTAGCACAAACCGTGTTTGATTTAGAGTTCCAAATACATCTATCAATATAGGAGAAAACAGAGTGAAACGACAAAATTCAAACTGTTACTCGAAACGAACGCTTCAACATAGAAGAACGAAATTTGGGGAACCAAGTGGGCTTAGTGTACTGATCATTACCTGAAAGTATCATCCAGTTTGGGTGAAAAAATATTTGCTGAGATTTCTGGAGACTTGTAATTTTTGGAAGCTTGCAACCCCTTTCAATGAAAGTGTTTCTCGCCAGTCACTGCTTAGGGCTACATGAAAAGGAAACAAAACATAGAGTTAGAATGTGAAACTGCTTTACTGTGTCAAGTTTCAAGAAGCTAGCACAAACCGTGTTTGATTTAGAGTTCCAAATACATCTATCAATATAGGAGAAAACAGAGTGAAACGCCAAAATTCAAACTGTTACTTGAAACGAACGCTTCAACATAGAAGAACGAAATTTGGGGAACCAAGTGGGCTTAGTGTACTGATCATTACCTGAAAGTATCATGCAGTTTGGGTGAAAATATATTTGCTGAGATTTCTGGAGACTCGTAATTTTTGGAAGCTTGCAACCCCTTTCAATGAAAGTGTTTCTCGCCAGTCACTGCTTAGGGCTACATGAAAAGGAAACAAAACATAGAGTTAGAATGTGAAACTTCATTACTGTGTCAAGTTTCAAGAAGCTAGCACAAACCGTGTTTGATTTAGAGTTCCAAATACATCTATCAATATAGGATAAAACAGAGTGAAATGCCAGAATGGAAACTGTTACTGGAAACGAACGCTTCAACATAGAAGAACGAAATTTGGAGAACCAAGTGGGCCAAGTGTACTGATCATTACCTGAAAGTATCATCCAGTTTGGGTGAAAAAATATTTGCTGAGATTTCTGGAGACTCGTAATTTTTAGAAGCTTGCAACCCCTTTCAATGAAAGTGTTTCTCGCCAGTCACTGCTTAGGGCTACATGAAAAGGAAACAAAACATATTGTTAGAATGTGAAACTGCTTTACTGTGTCAAGTTTCAAGAAGCTAGCACAAACCGTGTTTGATTTAGAGTTCAAAATACATCTATCAATATAGGAGAAAACAGAGTGAAATGCCAGAATGGAAACTGTTACTGGAAACGAACACTTCAACATAGAAGATCGAAATTTGGGGAACCAAGTGGGCTTAGTGTACTGATCATTACCTGAAAGTATCATCCTGTTTGGGTGAAAAAATATTTGCTGAGATTTCTGGAGACTCGTAATTTTTGGAAGCTTGCAACCCCTTTCAATTAAAGTGTTTCTCGCCAGTCACTGCTTAGGGCTACAAGAAAAGGAAACAAAACATAGAGTTAGAATGTGAAACTGCTTTACTGTGTCAAGTTTCAAGAAGCTAGCACAAACCGTGTTTGATTTAGAGTTCCAAATACATCTATCAATATAGGAGAAAACAGAGTGAAATGCCAGAATGGAAACTGTTACTGGAAACGAACGCTTCAACATAGAAGATCGAAATTTGGGGAACCAAGTGGGCTTAGTGTACTGATCATTACCTGAAAGTATCATCCAGTTTGGGTGAAAAAATATTTGCTGAGATTTCTGGAGACTCGTAATTTTTGGAAGCTTGCAACCCCTTTCAATGAAAGTGTTTCTCGCCAGTCACTGCTTAGGGCTACATGAAAAGGAAACAAAACATAGAGTTAGAATGTGAAACTGCTTTACTGTGTCAAGATTCAAGAAGCTAGCACAAACCGTGTTTGATTTAGAGTTCCAAATACATCTATCAATATAGGAGAAAACAGAGTGAAATGCCAGAATGGAAACTGTTACTGGAAACGAACGCTTCAACATAGAAGAATGAAATTTGGAGAACCGAGTGGGCTTAGTGTACTGATCATTACCTGAAAGTATCATCCAGTTTGGGTGAAAAAATATTTGCTTAGATTTCTGGAGACTCGTAATTTTTGGAAGCTTCCAACCCCTTTCAATGAAAGTGTTTCTCGCCAGTCACTGCTTAAAGCTACATGAAAAGGAAACAAAACATAGAGTTAGAATCTGAAACTGCTTTACTGTGTCAAGTTTCAAGAAGCTAGCACAAACCGTGTTTGATTTAGAGTTCCAAATACATCTATCAATATAGGAGAAAACAGAGTGAAACGACAAAATTCAAACTGTTACTCGAAACGAACGCTTCAACATAGAAGAACGAAATTTGGGGAACCAAGTGGGCTTAGTGTACTGATCATTACCTGAAAGTATCATCCAGTTTGGGTGAAAAAATATTTGCTGAGATTTCTGGAGACTTGTAATTTTTGGAAGCTTGCAACCCCTTTCAATGAAAGTGTTTCTCGCCAGTCACTGCTTAGGGCTACATGAAAAGGAAACAAAACATAGAGTTAGAATGTGAAACTGCTTTACTGTGTCAAGTTTCAAGAAGCTAGCACAAACCGTGTTTGATTTAGAGTTCCAAATACATCTATCAATATAGGAGAAAACAGAGTGAAACGCCAAAATTCAAACTGTTACTTGAAACGAACGCTTCACCATAGAAGAACGAAATTTGGGGAACCAAGTGGGCTTAGTGTACTGATCATTACCTGAAAGTATCATGCAGTTTGGGTGAAAAAATATTTGCTGAGATTTCTGGAGACTCGTAATTTTTGGAAGCTTCCAACCCCTTTCAATGAAAGTGTTTCTCGCCAGTCACTGCTTAGGGCTACATGAAAAGGAAACAAAACATAGAGTTAGAATGTGAAACTGCTTTACTGTGTCAAGTTTCAAGAAGCTAGCACAAACCGTGTTTGATTTAGAGTTCCAAATACATCTATCAATATAGGAGAAAACAGAGTGGAATGCCAGAATGGAAACTGTTACTGGAAACGAACGCTTCAACATAGAAGAATGAAATTTGGAGAACCGAGTGGGCTTAGTGTACTGATCATTACCTGAAAGTATCATCCAGTTTGGGTGAAAAAATATTTGCTGAGATTTCTGGAGACTCGTAATTTTTGGAAGCTTGCAACCCCTTTCAATGAAAGTGTTTCTCGCCAGTCACTGCTTAAAGCTACATGAAAAGGAAACAAAACATAGAGTTAGAATCTGAAACTGCTTTACTGTGTCAAGTTTCAAGAAGCTAGCACAAACCGTGTTTGATTTAGAGTTCCAAGTACATCTATCAATATAGGAGAAAACAGAGTGAAACGACAAAATTCAAACTGTTACTGGAAACGAACGCTTCAACATAGAAGAACGAAATTTGGGGAACCAAGTGGGCTTAGTGTACTGATCATTACCTGAAAGTATCATGCAGTTTGGGTGAAAAAATATTTGCTGAGATTTCTGGAGACTCGTAATTTTTGGAAGCTTGCAACCCCTTTCAATGAAAGTGTTTCTCGCCAGTCACTGCTTAGGGCTACATGAAAAGGAAACAAAACATATTGTTAGAATGTGAAACTGCATTACTGTGTCAAGTTTCAAGAAGCTAGCACAAACCGTGTTTGATTTAGAGTTCCAAATACATCTATCAATATAGGAGAAAACAGAGTGAAATGCCAGAATGGAAACTGTTACTGGAAACGAACGCTTCAACATAGAAGAACGAAATTTGGAGAACCAAGTGGGCCAAGTGTACTGATCATTACCTGAAAGTATCATGCAGTTTGGGTGAAAAAATATTTGCTGAGATTTCTGGAGACTCGTAATTATTGGAAGCTTGCAACCCCTTTCAATGAAAGTGTTTCTCGCCAGTCACTGCTTACGGCTACAAGAAAAGGAAACAAAACATATTGTTAGAATGTGAAACTGCTTTACTGTGTCAAGTTTCAAGAAGCTAGCACAAACCGTGTTTGATTTAGAGTTCCAAATACATCTATCAATATAGGAGAAAACAGAGTGAAATGCCAGAATGGAAACTGTTACTGGAAACGAACGCTTCAACATAGAAGATCGAAATTTGGGGAACCAAGTGGGCTTAGTGTACTGATCATTACCTGAAAGTATCATCCAGTTTGGGTGAAAAAATATTTGCTGAGATTTCTGGAGACTCGTAATTTTTGGAAGCTTGCAACCCCTTTCAATGAAAGTGTTTCTCGCCAGTCACTGCTTAGGGCTACATGAAAAGGAAACAAAACATATTGTTAGAATGTGAAACTGCTTTACTGTGTCAAGATTCAAGAAGCTAGCACAAACCGTGTTTGATTTAGAGTTCCAAATACATCTATCAATATAGGAGAAAACAGAGTGAAATGCCAGAATGGAAACTGTTACTGGAAACGAACGCTTCAACATAGAAAAATGAAATTTGGAGAACCGAGTGGGCTTAGTGTACTGATCATTACCTGAAAGTATCATCCAGTTTGGGTGAAAAAATATTTGCTTAGATTTCTGGAGACTCGTAATTTTTGGAAGCTTGCAACCCCTTTCAATGAAAGTGTTTCTCGCCAGTCACTGCTTAGGGCTACATGAAAAGGAAACAAAACATAGAGTTAGAATCTGAAACTGCTTTACTGTGTCAAGTTTCAAGAAGCTAGCACAAACCGTGTTTGATTTAGAGTTCCAAATACATCTATCAATATAGGAGAAAACAGAGTGAAACGACAAAATTCAAACTGTTACTCGAAACGAACGCTTCAACATAGAAGATCGAAATTTGGGGAACCAAGTGGGCTTAGTGTACTGATCATTACCTGAAAGTATCATCCAGTTTGGGTGAAAAAATATTTGCTGAGATTTCCGGAGACTTGTAATTTTTGGAAGCTTGCAACCCCTTTCAATGAAAGTGTTTCTCGCCAGTCACTGCTTAGGGCTACATGAAAAGGAAACAAAACATAGAGTTAGAATGTGAAACTGCTTTACTGTGTCAAGTTTCAAGAAGCTAGCACAAACCGTGTTTGATTTAGAGTTCCAAATACATCTATCAATATAGGAGAAAACAGAGTGAAACGCCAAAATTCAAACTGTTACTGGAAATGAACGCTTCAACATAGAAGAACGAAATTTGGGGAACCAAGTGGGCTTAGTGTACTGATCATTACCTGAAAGTATCATCCAGTTTGGGTGAAAAAATATTTGCTGAGATTTCTGGAGACTCGTAATTTTTGGAAGCTTGCAACCCCTTTCAATGAAAGTGTTTCTCGCCAGTCACTGCTTAGGGCTACATGAAAAGGAAACAAAACATAGAGTTAGAATGTGAAACTTCATTACTGTGTCAAGTTTCAAGAAGCTAGCACAAACCGTGTTTGATTTAGAGTTCCAAATACATCTATCAATATAGGATAAAACAGAGTGAAATGCCAGAATGGAAACTGTTACTGGAAACGAACGCTTCAACATAGAAGAACGAAATTTGGAGAACCAAGTGGGCCAAGTGTACTGATCATTACCTGAAAGTATCATCCAGTTTGGGTGAAAAAATATTTGCTGAGATTTCTGGAGACTCGTAATTTTTAGAAGCTTGCAACCCCTTTCAATGAAAGTGTTTCTCGCCAGTCACTGCTTAGGGCTACATGAAAAGGAAACAAAACATATTGTTAGAATGTGAAACTGCTTTACTGTGTCAAGTTTCAAGAAGCTAGCACAAACCGTGTTTGATTTAGAGTTCAAAATACATCTATCAATATAGGAGAAAACAGAGTGAAATGCCAGAATGGAAACTGTTACTGGAAACGAACACTTCAACATAGAAGATCGAAATTTGGGGAACCAAGTGGGCTTAGTGTACTGATCATTACCTGAAAGTATCATCCTGTTTGGGTGAAAAAATATTTGCTGAGATTTCTGGAGACTCGTAATTTTTGGAAGCTTGCAACCCCTTTCAATTAAAGTGTTTCTCGCCAGTCACTGCTTAGGGCTACAAGAAAAGGAAACAAAACATAGAGTTAGAATGTGAAACTGCTTTACTGTGTCAAGTTTCAAGAAGCTAGCACAAACCGTGTTTGATTTAGAGTTCCAAATACATCTATCAATATAGGAGAAAACAGAGTGAAATGCCAGAATGGAAACTGTTACTGGAAACGAACGCTTCAACATAGAAGATCGAAATTTGGGGAACCAAGTGGGCTTAGTGTACTGATCATTACCTGAAAGTATCATCCAGTTTGGGTGAAAAAATATTTGCTGAGATTTCTGGAGACTCGTAATTTTTGGAAGCTTGCAACCCCTTTCAATGAAAGTGTTTCTCGCCAGTCACTGCTTAGGGCTACATGAAAAGGAAACAAAACATAGAGTTAGAATGTGAAACTGCTTTACTGTGTCAAGATTCAAGAAGCTAGCACAAACCGTGTTTGATTTAGAGTTCCAAATACATCTATCAATATAGGAGAAAACAGAGTGAAATGCCAGAATGGAAACTGTTACTGGAAACGAACGCTTCAACATAGAAGAATGAAATTTGGAGAACCGAGTGGGCTTAGTGTACTGATCATTACCTGAAAGTATCATCCAGTTTGGGTGAAAAAATATTTGCTTAGATTTCTGGAGACTCGTAATTTTTGGAAGCTTCCAACCCCTTTCAATGAAAGTGTTTCTCGCCAGTCACTGCTTAAAGCTACATGAAAAGGAAACAAAACATAGAGTTAGAATCTGAAACTGCTTTACTGTGTCAAGTTTCAAGAAGCTAGCACAAACCGTGTTTGATTTAGAGTTCCAAATACATCTATCAATATAGGAGAAAACAGAGTGAAACGACAAAATTCAAACTGTTACTCGAAACGAACGCTTCAACATAGAAGAACGAAATTTGGGGAACCAAGTGGGCTTAGTGTACTGATCATTACCTGAAAGTATCATCCAGTTTGGGTGAAAAAATATTTGCTGAGATTTCTGGAGACTTGTAATTTTTGGAAGCTTGCAACCCCTTTCAATGAAAGTGTTTCTCGCCAGTCACTGCTTAGGGCTACATGAAAAGGAAACAAAACATAGAGTTAGAATGTGAAACTGCTTTACTGTGTCAAGTTTCAAGAAGCTAGCACAAACCGTGTTTGATTTAGAGTTCCAAATACATCTATCAATATAGGAGAAAACAGAGTGAAACGCCAAAATTCAAACTGTTACTTGAAACGAACGCTTCAACATAGAAGAACGAAATTTGGGGAACCAAGTGGGCTTAGTGTACTGATCATTACCTGAAAGTATCATGCAGTTTGGGTGAAAATATATTTGCTGAGATTTCTGGAGACTCGTAATTTTTGGAAGCTTGCAACCCCTTTCAATGAAAGTGTTTCTCGCCAGTCACTGCTTAGGGCTACATGAAAAGGAAACAAAACATAGAGTTAGAATGTGAAACTTCATTACTGTGTCAAGTTTCAAGAAGCTAGCACAAACCGTGTTTGATTTAGAGTTCCAAATACATCTATCAATATAGGATAAAACAGAGTGAAATGCCAGAATGGAAACTGTTACTGGAAACGAACGCTTCAACATAGAAGAACGAAATTTGGAGAACCAAGTGGGCCAAGTGTACTGATCATTACCTGAAAGTATCATCCAGTTTGGGTGAAAAAATATTTGCTGAGATTTCTGGAGACTCGTAATTTTTAGAAGCTTGCAACCCCTTTCAATGAAAGTGTTTCTCGCCAGTCACTGCTTAGGGCTACATGAAAAGGAAACAAAACATATTGTTAGAATGTGAAACTGCTTTACTGTGTCAAGTTTCAAGAAGCTAGCACAAACCGTGTTTGATTTAGAGTTCAAAATACATCTATCAATATAGGAGAAAACAGAGTGAAATGCCAGAATGGAAACTGTTACTGGAAACGAACACTTCAACATAGAAGATCGAAATTTGGGGAACCAAGTGGGCTTAGTGTACTGATCATTACCTGAAAGTATCATCCTGTTTGGGTGAAAAAATATTTGCTGAGATTTCTGGAGACTCGTAATTTTTGGAAGCTTGCAACCCCTTTCAATTAAAGTGTTTCTCGCCAGTCACTGCTTAGGGCTACAAGAAAAGGAAACAAAACATAGAGTTAGAATGTGAAACTGCTTTACTGTGTCAAGTTTCAAGAAGCTAGCACAAACCGTGTTTGATTTAGAGTTCCAAATACATCTATCAATATAGGAGAAAACAGAGTGAAATGCCAGAATGGAAACTGTTACTGGAAACGAACGCTTCAACATAGAAGATCGAAATTTGGGGAACCAAGTGGGCTTAGTGTACTGATCATTACCTGAAAGTATCATCCAGTTTGGGTGAAAAAATATTTGCTGAGATTTCTGGAGACTCGTAATTTTTGGAAGCTTGCAACCCCTTTCAATGAAAGTGTTTCTCGCCAGTCACTGCTTAGGGCTACATGAAAAGGAAACAAAACATAGAGTTAGAATGTGAAACTGCTTTACTGTGTCAAGATTCAAGAAGCTAGCACAAACCGTGTTTGATTTAGAGTTCCAAATACATCTATCAATATAGGAGAAAACAGAGTGAAATGCCAGAATGGAAACTGTTACTGGAAACGAACGCTTCAACATAGAAGAATGAAATTTGGAGAACCGAGTGGGCTTAGTGTACTGATCATTACCTGAAAGTATCATCCAGTTTGGGTGAAAAAATATTTGCTTAGATTTCTGGAGACTCGTAATTTTTGGAAGCTTCCAACCCCTTTCAATGAAAGTGTTTCTCGCCAGTCACTGCTTAAAGCTACATGAAAAGGAAACAAAACATAGAGTTAGAATCTGAAACTGCTTTACTGTGTCAAGTTTCAAGAAGCTAGCACAAACCGTGTTTGATTTAGAGTTCCAAATACATCTATCAATATAGGAGAAAACAGAGTGAAACGACAAAATTCAAACTGTTACTCGAAACGAACGCTTCAACATAGAAGAACGAAATTTGGGGAACCAAGTGGGCTTAGTGTACTGATCATTACCTGAAAGTATCATCCAGTTTGGGTGAAAAAATATTTGCTGAGATTTCTGGAGACTTGTAATTTTTGGAAGCTTGCAACCCCTTTCAATGAAAGTGTTTCTCGCCAGTCACTGCTTAGGGCTACATGAAAAGGAAACAAAACATAGAGTTAGAATGTGAAACTGCTTTACTGTGTCAAGTTTCAAGAAGCTAGCACAAACCGTGTTTGATTTAGAGTTCCAAATACATCTATCAATATAGGAGAAAACAGAGTGAAACGCCAAAATTCAAACTGTTACTTGAAACGAACGCTTCACCATAGAAGAACGAAATTTGGGGAACCAAGTGGGCTTAGTGTACTGATCATTACCTGAAAGTATCATGCAGTTTGGGTGAAAAAATATTTGCTGAGATTTCTGGAGACTCGTAATTTTTGGAAGCTTCCAACCCCTTTCAATGAAAGTGTTTCTCGCCAGTCACTGCTTAGGGCTACATGAAAAGGAAACAAAACATAGAGTTAGAATGTGAAACTGCTTTACTGTGTCAAGTTTCAAGAAGCTAGCACAAACCGTGTTTGATTTAGAGTTCCAAATACATCTATCAATATAGGAGAAAACAGAGTGGAATGCCAGAATGGAAACTGTTACTGGAAACGAACGCTTCAACATAGAAGAATGAAATTTGGAGAACCGAGTGGGCTTAGTGTACTGATCATTACCTGAAAGTATCATCCAGTTTGGGTGAAAAAATATTTGCTGAGATTTCTGGAGACTCGTAATTTTTGGAAGCTTGCAACCCCTTTCAATGAAAGTGTTTCTCGCCAGTCACTGCTTAAAGCTACATGAAAAGGAAACAAAACATAGAGTTAGAATCTGAAACTGCTTTACTGTGTCAAGTTTCAAGAAGCTAGCACAAACCGTGTTTGATTTAGAGTTCCAAGTACATCTATCAATATAGGAGAAAACAGAGTGAAACGACAAAATTCAAACTGTTACTGGAAACGAACGCTTCAACATAGAAGAACGAAATTTGGGGAACCAAGTGGGCTTAGTGTACTGATCATTACCTGAAAGTATCATGCAGTTTGGGTGAAAAAATATTTGCTGAGATTTCTGGAGACTCGTAATTTTTGGAAGCTTGCAACCCCTTTCAATGAAAGTGTTTCTCGCCAGTCACTGCTTAGGGCTACATGAAAAGGAAACAAAACATATTGTTAGAATGTGAAACTGCATTACTGTGTCAAGTTTCAAGAAGCTAGCACAAACCGTGTTTGATTTAGAGTTCCAAATACATCTATCAATATAGGAGAAAACAGAGTGAAATGCCAGAATGGAAACTGTTACTGGAAACGAACGCTTCAACATAGAAGAACGAAATTTGGAGAACCAAGTGGGCCAAGTGTACTGATCATTACCTGAAAGTATCATGCAGTTTGGGTGAAAAAATATTTGCTGAGATTTCTGGAGACTCGTAATTATTGGAAGCTTGCAACCCCTTTCAATGAAAGTGTTTCTCGCCAGTCACTGCTTACGGCTACAAGAAAAGGAAACAAAACATATTGTTAGAATGTGAAACTGCTTTACTGTGTCAAGTTTCAAGAAGCTAGCACAAACCGTGTTTGATTTAGAGTTCCAAATACATCTATCAATATAGGAGAAAACAGAGTGAAATGCCAGAATGGAAACTGTTACTGGAAACGAACGCTTCAACATAGAAGATCGAAATTTGGGGAACCAAGTGGGCTTAGTGTACTGATCATTACCTGAAAGTATCATCCAGTTTGGGTGAAAAAATATTTGCTGAGATTTCTGGAGACTCGTAATTTTTGGAAGCTTGCAACCCCTTTCAATGAAAGTGTTTCTCGCCAGTCACTGCTTAGGGCTACATGAAAAGGAAACAAAACATATTGTTAGAATGTGAAACTGCTTTACTGTGTCAAGATTCAAGAAGCTAGCACAAACCGTGTTTGATTTAGAGTTCCAAATACATCTATCAATATAGGAGAAAACAGAGTGAAATGCCAGAATGGAAACTGTTACTGGAAACGAACGCTTCAACATAGAAAAATGAAATTTGGAGAACCGAGTGGGCTTAGTGTACTGATCATTACCTGAAAGTATCATCCAGTTTGGGTGAAAAAATATTTGCTTAGATTTCTGGAGACTCGTAATTTTTGGAAGCTTGCAACCCCTTTCAATGAAAGTGTTTCTCGCCAGTCACTGCTTAGGGCTACATGAAAAGGAAACAAAACATAGAGTTAGAATCTGAAACTGCTTTACTGTGTCAAGTTTCAAGAAGCTAGCACAAACCGTGTTTGATTTAGAGTTCCAAATACATCTATCAATATAGGAGAAAACAGAGTGAAACGACAAAATTCAAACTGTTACTCGAAACGAACGCTTCAACATAGAAGATCGAAATTTGGGGAACCAAGTGGGCTTAGTGTACTGATCATTACCTGAAAGTATCATCCAGTTTGGGTGAAAAAATATTTGCTGAGATTTCCGGAGACTTGTAATTTTTGGAAGCTTGCAACCCCTTTCAATGAAAGTGTTTCTCGCCAGTCACTGCTTAGGGCTACATGAAAAGGAAACAAAACATAGAGTTAGAATGTGAAACTGCTTTACTGTGTCAAGTTTCAAGAAGCTAGCACAAACCGTGTTTGATTTAGAGTTCCAAATACATCTATCAATATAGGAGAAAACAGAGTGAAACGCCAAAATTCAAACTGTTACTGGAAATGAACGCTTCAACATAGAAGAACGAAATTTGGGGAACCAAGTGGGCTTAGTGTACTGATCATTACCTGAAAGTATCATCCAGTTTGGGTGAAAAAATATTTGCTGAGATTTCTGGAGACTCGTAATTTTTGGAAGCTTGCAACCCCTTTCAATGAAAGTGTTTCTCGCCAGTCACTGCTTAGGGCTACATGAAAAGGAAACAAAACATAGAGTTAGAATGTGAAACTTCATTACTGTGTCAAGTTTCAAGAAGCTAGCACAAACCGTGTTTGATTTAGAGTTCCAAATACATCTATCAATATAGGATAAAACAGAGTGAAATGCCAGAATGGAAACTGTTACTGGAAACGAACGCTTCAACATAGAAGAACGAAATTTGGAGAACCAAGTGGGCCAAGTGTACTGATCATTACCTGAAAGTATCATCCAGTTTGGGTGAAAAAATATTTGCTGAGATTTCTGGAGACTCGTAATTTTTAGAAGCTTGCAACCCCTTTCAATGAAAGTGTTTCTCGCCAGTCACTGCTTAGGGCTACATGAAAAGGAAACAAAACATATTGTTAGAATGTGAAACTGCTTTACTGTGTCAAGTTTCAAGAAGCTAGCACAAACCGTGTTTGATTTAGAGTTCAAAATACATCTATCAATATAGGAGAAAACAGAGTGAAATGCCAGAATGGAAACTGTTACTGGAAACGAACACTTCAACATAGAAGATCGAAATTTGGGGAACCAAGTGGGCTTAGTGTACTGATCATTACCTGAAAGTATCATCCTGTTTGGGTGAAAAAATATTTGCTGAGATTTCTGGAGACTCGTAATTTTTGGAAGCTTGCAACCCCTTTCAATTAAAGTGTTTCTCGCCAGTCACTGCTTAGGGCTACAAGAAAAGGAAACAAAACATAGAGTTAGAATGTGAAACTGCTTTACTGTGTCAAGTTTCAAGAAGCTAGCACAAACCGTGTTTGATTTAGAGTTCCAAATACATCTATCAATATAGGAGAAAACAGAGTGAAATGCCAGAATGGAAACTGTTACTGGAAACGAACGCTTCAACATAGAAGATCGAAATTTGGGGAACCAAGTGGGCTTAGTGTACTGATCATTACCTGAAAGTATCATCCAGTTTGGGTGAAAAAATATTTGCTGAGATTTCTGGAGACTCGTAATTTTTGGAAGCTTGCAACCCATTTCAATGAAAGTGTTTCTCGCCAGTCACTGCTTAGGGCTACATGAAAAGGAAACAAAACATAGAGTTAGAATGTGAAACTGCTTTACTGTGTCAAGATTCAAGAAGCTAGCACAAACCGTGTTTGATTTAGAGTTCCAAATACATCTATCAATATAGGAGAAAACAGAGTGAAATGCCAGAATGGAAACTGTTACTGGAAACGAACGCTTCAACATAGAAGAATGAAATTTGGAGAACCGAGTGGGCTTAGTGTACTGATCATTACCTGAAAGTATCATCCAGTTTGGGTGAAAAAATATTTGCTTAGATTTCTGGAGACTCGTAATTTTTGGAAGCTTGCAACCCCTTTCAATGAAAGTGTTTCTCGCCAGTCACTGCTTAGGGCTACATGAAAAGGAAAAAAAACATAGAGTTAGAATGTTAAACTGCTTTACTGTGTCAAGTTTCAAGAAGCTAGCACAAACCGTGTTTGATTTAGAGTTCCAAATACATCTATCAATATAGGAGAAAACAGAGTGAAACGCAAAAATTCAAACTGTTACTGGAAATGAACGCTTCAACATAGAAGAACGAAATTTGGGGAACCAAGTGGGCTTAGTGTACTGATCATTACCTGAAAGTATCATCCAGTTTGGGTGAAAAAATATTTGCTGAGATTTCTGGAGACTCGTAATTTTTGGAAGCTTGCAACCCCTTTCAATGAAAGTGTTTCTCGCCAGTCACTGCTTAGGGCTACATGAAAAGGAAACAAAACATAGAGTTAGAATGTGAAACTGCTTTACTGTGTCAAGTTTCAAGAAGCTAGCACAAACCGTGTTTGATTTAGAGTTCCAAATACATCTATCAATATAGGAGAAAACAGAGTGAAACGCCAAAATTCAAACTGTTACTTGAAACGAACGCTTCACCATAGAAGAACGAAATTTGGGGAACCAAGTGGGCTTAGTGTACTGATCATTACCTGAAAGTATCATGCAGTTTGGGTGAAAAAATATTTGCTGAGATTTCTGGAGACTCGTAATTTTTGGAAGCTTCCAACCCCTTTCAATGAAAGTGTTTCTCGCCAGTCACTGCTTAGGGCTACATGAAAAGGAAACAAAACATAGAGTTAGAATGTGAAACTGCTTTACTGTGTCAAGTTTCAAGAAGCTAGCACAAACCGTGTTTGATTTAGAGTTCCAAATACATCTATCAATATAGGAGAAAACAGAGTGGAATGCCAGAATGGAAACTGTTACTGGAAACGAACGCTTCAACATAGAAGAATGAAATTTGGAGAACCGAGTGGGCTTAGTGTACTGATCATTACCTGAAAGTATCATCCAGTTTGGGTGAAAAAATATTTGCTGAGATTTCTGGAGACTCGTAATTTTTGGAAGCTTGCAACCCCTTTCAATGAAAGTGTTTCTCGCCAGTCACTGCTTAAAGCTACATGAAAAGGAAACAAAACATAGAGTTAGAATCTGAAACTGCTTTACTGTGTCAAGTTTCAAGAAGCTAGCACAAACCGTGTTTGATTTAGAGTTCCAAGTACATCTATCAATATAGGAGAAAACAGAGTGAAACGACAAAATTCAAACTGTTACTGGAAACGAACGCTTCAACATAGAAGAACGAAATTTCGGGAACCAAGTGGGCTTAGTGTACTGATCATTACCTGAAAGTATCATCCAGTTTGGGTGAAAAAATATTTGCTGAGATTTCTGGAGACTCGTAATTTTTGGAAGCTTGCAACCCCTTTCAATGAAAGTGTTTCTCGCCAGTCACTGCTTAGGGCTACATGAAAAGGAAACAAAACATAGAGTTAGAATGTGAAACTGCTTTACTGTGTCAAGTTTCAAGAAGCTAGCACAAACCGTGTTTGATTTAGAGTTCCAAATACATCTATCAATATAGGAGAAAACAGAGTGAAATGCCAGAATGGAAACTGTTACTGGAAACGAACGCTTCAACATAGAAGCACGAAATTTGGACAACCAAGTGGGCTTAGTGTACTGATCATTACCTGAATGTATCATCCAGTTTGGGTGAAAAAATATTTGCTGAGATTTCTGGAGACTCGTAATTTTTGGAAGCTTGCAACCCCTTTCAATGAAAGTGTTTCTTGCCAGTCACTGCTTAAAGCTACATGAAAAGGAAACAAAACATAGAGTTAGAATGTGAAACTGCTTTACTGTGTCAAGTTTCAAGAAGCTAGCACAAACCGTGTTTGATTTAGAGTTCCAAATACATCTATCAATATAGGAGAAAACAGAGTGAAACGCCAAAATTCAAACTGTTACTGGAAACGAACGCTTCAACATAGAAGATCAAAATTTGGGGAACCAAGTGGGCTTAGTGTACTGATCATTACCTGAATGTATCATCCAGTTTGGGTGAAAAAATATTTGCTGAGATTTCTGGAGACTCGTAATTTTTGGAAGCTTGCAACCCCTTTCAATGAAAGTGTTTCTCGCCAGTCACTGCTTAGGGCTACATGAAAAGGAAACAAAACATAGAGTTAGAATGTGAAACTGCTTTACTGTGTCAAGTTTCAAGAAGCTAGCACAAACCGTGTTTGATTTAGAGTTCCAAATACATCTATCAATATAGGAGAAAACAGGGTGAAACGACAAAATTCAAACTGTTACTGGAAACGAACGCTTCAACATAGAAGGACGAAATTTGGGGAACCAAGAGGGCTTAGTGTACTGATCATTACCTGAAAGTATCATCCAGTTTGGGTGAAAAAATATTTGCTGAGATTTCTGGAGACTCGTAATTTTTGGAAGCTTGCAACCCCTTTCAATGAAAGTGTTTCTCGCCAGTCACTGCTTAAAGCTACATGAAAAGGAAACAAAACATAGAGTTAAAATGTGAAACTGCTTTACTGTGTCAAGTTTCAAGAAGCTAGCACAAACCGTGTTTGATTTAGAGTTCCAAATACATCTATCAATATAGGAGAAAACAGAGTGAAACGCCAAAATTCAAACTGTTACTTGAAACGAACGCTTCACCATAGAAGAACGAAATTTGGGGAACCAAGTGGGCTTAGTGTACTGATCATTACCTGAAAGTATCATGCAGTTTGGGTGAAAAAATATTTGCTGAGATTTCTGGAGACTCGTAATTTTTGGAAGCTTCCAACCCCTTTCAATGAAAGTGTTTCTCGCCAGTCACTGCTTAGGGCTACATGAAAAGGAAACAAAACA
The DNA here is from genome assembly GCF_964194105.1 of Spermophilus citellus. Classification (NCBI taxonomy): domain Eukaryota; kingdom Metazoa; phylum Chordata; class Mammalia; order Rodentia; family Sciuridae; genus Spermophilus; species Spermophilus citellus. The sequence continues at coordinate 82,322,029 of NC_138185.1, read as the reverse complement.
TAGAGTTAGAATGTGAAACTGCTTTACTGTGTCAAGTTTCAAGAAGCTAGCACAAACCGTGTTTGATTTAGAGTTCCAAATACATCTATCAATATAGGAGAAAACAGAGTGGAATGCCAGAATGGAAACTGTTACTGGAAACGAACGCTTCAACATAGAAGAATGAAATTTGGAGAACCGAGTGGGCTTAGTGTACTGATCATTACCTGAAAGTATCATCCAGTTTGGGTGAAAAAATATTTGCTGAGATTTCTGGAGACTCGTAATTTTTGGAAGCTTGCAACCCCTTTCAATGAAAGTGTTTCTCGCCAGTCACTGCTTAAAGCTACATGAAAAGGAAACAAAACATAGAGTTAGAATCTGAAACTGCTTTACTGTGTCAAGTTTCAAGAAGCTAGCACAAACCGTGTTTGATTTAGAGTTCCAAGTACATCTATCAATATAGGAGAAAACAGAGTGAAACGACAAAATTCAAACTGTTACTGGAAACGAACGCTTCAACATAGAAGAACGAAATTTCGGGAACCAAGTGGGCTTAGTGTACTGATCATTACCTGAAAGTATCATCCAGTTTGGGTGAAAAAATATTTGCTGAGATTTCTGGAGACTCGTAATTTTTGGAAGCTTGCAACCCCTTTCAATGAAAGTGTTTCTCGCCAGTCACTGCTTAGGGCTACATGAAAAGGAAACAAAACATAGAGTTAGAATGTGAAACTGCTTTACTGTGTCAAGTTTCAAGAAGCTAGCACAAACCGTGTTTGATTTAGAGTTCCAAATACATCTATCAATATAGGAGAAAACAGAGTGAAATGCCAGAATGGAAACTGTTACTGGAAACGAACGCTTCAACATAGAAGCACGAAATTTGGACAACCAAGTGGGCTTAGTGTACTGATCATTACCTGAATGTATCATCCAGTTTGGGTGAAAAAATATTTGCTGAGATTTCTGGAGACTCGTAATTTTTGGAAGCTTGCAACCCCTTTCAATGAAAGTGTTTCTTGCCAGTCACTGCTTAAAGCTACATGAAAAGGAAACAAAACATAGAGTTAGAATGTGAAACTGCTTTACTGTGTCAAGTTTCAAGAAGCTAGCACAAACCGTGTTTGATTTAGAGTTCCAAATACATCTATCAATATAGGAGAAAACAGAGTGAAACGCCAAAATTCAAACTGTTACTGGAAACGAACGCTTCAACATAGAAGATCAAAATTTGGGGAACCAAGTGGGCTTAGTGTACTGATCATTACCTGAATGTATCATCCAGTTTGGGTGAAAAAATATTTGCTGAGATTTCTGGAGACTCGTAATTTTTGGAAGCTTGCAACCCCTTTCAATGAAAGTGTTTCTCGCCAGTCACTGCTTAGGGCTACATGAAAAGGAAACAAAACATAGAGTTAGAATGTGAAACTGCTTTACTGTGTCAAGTTTCAAGAAGCTAGCACAAACCGTGTTTGATTTAGAGTTCCAAATACATCTATCAATATAGGAGAAAACAGGGTGAAACGACAAAATTCAAACTGTTACTGGAAACGAACGCTTCAACATAGAAGGACGAAATTTGGGGAACCAAGAGGGCTTAGTGTACTGATCATTACCTGAAAGTATCATCCAGTTTGGGTGAAAAAATATTTGCTGAGATTTCTGGAGACTCGTAATTTTTGGAAGCTTGCAACCCCTTTCAATGAAAGTGTTTCTCGCCAGTCACTGCTTAAAGCTACATGAAAAGGAAACAAAACATAGAGTTAGAATGTGAAACTGCTTTACTGTGTCAAGTTTCAAGAAGCTAGCACAAACCGTGTTTGATTTAGAGTTCCAAATACATCTATCAATATAGGAGAAAACAGAGTGAAATGCCAGAATGGAAACTGTTACTGGAAACGAACGCTTCAACATAGAAGATCGAAATTTGGGGAACCAAGTGGGCTAAGTGTACTGATTATTACCTGAAAGTATCATCCAGTTTGGGTGAAAAAATGTTTGCTTAGATTTCTTGAGACTCGTAATTTTTGGAAGCTTGCAACCCCTTTCAATGAAAGTGTTTCTCGCCAGTCACTGCTTAGGGCTACATGAAAAGGAAACAAAACATATTGTTAGAATGTGAAACTGCATTACTGTGTCAAGTTTCAAGAAGCTAGCACAAACCGTGTTTGATTTAGAGTTCCAAATACATCTATCAATATAGGAGAAAACAGAGTGAAATGCCAGAATGGAAACTGTTACTGGAAACGAACGCTTCAACATAGAAGAACGAAATTTGGAGAACCGAGTGGGCCAAGTGTACTGATCATTACCTGAAAGTATCATCCAGTTTGGGTGAAAAAATATTTGCTGAGGTTTCTGGAGACTCGTAATTTTTAGAAACTTGCAACCCCTTTCAATGAAAGTGTTTCTCGCCAGTCACTGCTTAGGGCTACATGAAAAGGAAAAAAAACATAGAGTTCGAATGTGAAACTCCTTTACTGTGTCAAGTTTCAAGAAGCTAGCACAAACCGTGTTTGATTTAGAGTTCCAAATACATCTATCAATATAGGAGAAAACAGAGTGAAATGCCAGAATGGAAACTGTTACTGGAAACGAACGCTTCAACATAGAAGAACGAAATTTGGAGAACCAAGTGGGCCAAATGTACTGATAATTACCTGAAAGTATCATCCAGTTTGGGTGAAAAAATATTTGCTGAGATTTCTGGAGACTCGTAATTTTTAGAAGCTTGCAACCCCTTTCAATGAAAGTGTTTCTCGCCATTCACTGCTTAGGGCTACATGAAAAGGAAACAAAACATATTGTTAGAATGTCAAACTGCTTTACTGTGTCAAGTTTCAAGAAGCTAGCACAAACCGTGTTTGATTTAGAGTTCCAAATACATCTATCAATATAGGAGAAAACAGAGTGAAATGCCAGAATTGAAACTGTTACTGGAAACGAACACTTCAACATAGAAGATCGAAATTTGGGGAACCAAGTGGGCTTAGTGTACTGATCATTACCTGAAAGTATCATCCTGTTTGGGTGAAAAAATATTTGCTGAGATTTCTGGAGACTCGTAATTTTTGGAAGCTTGCAACCCCTTTCAATGAAAGTGTTTCTCGCCAGTCACTGCTTAGGGCTACAAGAAAAGGAAACAAAACATAGAGTTAGAATGTGAAACTGCTTTACTGTGTCAAGTTTCAAGAAGCTAGCACAAACCGTGTTTGATTTAGAGTTCCAAATACATCTATCAATATAGGAGAAAACAGAGTGAAATGCCAGAATGGAAACTGTTACTGGAAACGAACGCTTCAACATAGAAGATCGAAATTTGGGGAACCAAGTGGGGTTAGTGTACTAATCATTACCTGAAAGTAACATCCTGTTTGGGTGAAAAAATATTTGCTGAGATTTCTGGAGACTCGTAATTTTTGGAAGCTTGCAACCCCTTTCAATGAAAGTGTTTCTCGCCAGTCACTGCTTAGGGCTACAAGAAAAGGAAACAAAACATAGAGTTAGAATGTGAAACTGCTTTACTGTGTCAAGTTTCAAGAAGCTAGCACAAACCGTGTTTGATTTAGAGTTCCAAGTACATCTATCAATATAGGAGAAAACAGAGTGAAACGAAAAAATTCAAACTGTTACTGGAAACGAACGCTTCAACATAGAAGAACGAAATTTCGGGAACCAAGTGGGCTTAGTATACTGATCATTACCTGAAAGTATCATCCAGTTTGGGTGAAAAAATATTTGCTGAGATTTCTGGAGACTCGTAATTTTTGGAAGCTTGCAACCCCTTTCAATGAAAGTGTTTCTCGCCAGTCACTGCTTAGGGCTACATGAAAAGGAAACAAAACATAGAGTTAGAATGTGAAACTGCTTTACTGTGTCAAGTTTCAAGAAGCTAGCACAAACCGTGTTTGATTTAGAGTTCCAAATACATCTATCAATATAGGAGAAAACAGAGTGAAATGCCAGAATGGAAACTGTTACTGGAAACGAACGCTTCAACATAGAAGAACGAAATTTGGAGAACCAAGTGGGCTTAGTGTACTGATCATTACCTGAATGTATCATCCAGTTTGGGTGAAAAAATATTTGCTGAGATTTCTGGAGACTCGTAATTTTTGGAAGCTTGCAACCCCTTTCAATGAAAGTGTTTCTTGCCAGTCACTGCTTAAAGCTACATGAAAAGGAAACAAAACATAGAGTTAGAATGTGAAACTGCTTTACTGTGTCAAGTTTCAAGAAGCTAGCACAAACCGTGTTTGATTTAGAGTTCCAAATACATCTATCAATATAGGAGAAAACAGAGTGAAACGACAAAATTCAAACTATTACTGGAAACGAACGCTTCAACATAGAAGAACGAAATTTGGGGAACCAAGAGGGCTTAGTGTACTGATCATTACCTGAAAGTATCATGCAGTTTGGGTGAAAAAATATTTGCTGAGATTTCTGGAGACTCGTAATTTTTGGAAGCTTGCAACCCCTTTCAATGAAAGTGTTTCTCGCCAGTCACTGCTTAAAGCTACATGAAAAGGAAACAAAACTTAGAGCTAGAATGTGAAACTGCTTTACTGTGTCAAGTTTCAAGAAGCTAGCGCAAACCGTGTTTGATTTAGAGTTCCAAATACATCTATCAATATAGGAGAAAACAGAGTGAAATGCCAGAATGGAAACTGTTACTGGAAACGAACGCTTCAACATAGAAGAGTGAAATTTGGAGAACCAAGTGGGCTTAGTGTACTGATCATTACCTGAAAGTATCATCCAGTTTGGGTGAAAAAATGTTTGCTGAGATTTCTGGAGACTCGTAATTTTTGGAAGCTTGCAACCCCTTTCAATGAAAGTGTTTCTCGCCAGTCACTGCTTAGGGCTACATGAAAAGGAAACAAAACATAGAGTTAGAATGTGAAACTGCTTTACTGTGTCAAGTTTCAAGAAGCTAGCACAAACCGTGTTTGATTTAGAGTTCCAAATACATCTATCAATATAGGAGAAAACAGAGTGAAATGCCAGAATGGAAACTGTTACTGGAAACGAACGCTTCAACATAGAAGAATGAAATTTGGAGAACCAAATGGGCCAAGTGTCCTGATAATTACCTGAAAGTATCATCCAGTTTGGGTTAAAAAATATTTGCTGAGATTTCTGGAGACTCGTAATTTTTAGAAGCTTGCAACCCCTTTCAATGAAAGTGTTTCTCGCCAGTCACTGCTTAGGGCTACATGAAAACGAAACAAAACATAGAGTTAGAATGTGAAACTGCTTTACTGTGTCAAGTTTCAAGAAGCTAGCACAAACGGTGTTTGATTTAGAGTTCCAAATACATCTATCAATATAGGAGAAAACAGAGTGAAACGCCAAAATGGAAACTGTTACTGGAAACGAACACTTCAACATAGAAGATCGAAATTTGGAGAACCGAGTGGGCTTAGTGTACTGATCATTACCTGAAAGTATCATCCAGTTTGGTTGAAAAAATATTTGCTGAGATTTCTGGAGACTCCTAATTTTTGGAAGCTTGCATCCCCTTTCAATGAATGTGTTTCTCGCCAGTCACTGCTTAAAGCTACATGAAAAGGAAACAAAACATAGAGTTATAATCTGAAACTGCTTTACTGTGTCAAGTTTCAAGAAGCTAGCACAAACCGTGTTTGATTTAGAGTTCCAAGTACATCTATCAATATAGGAGAAAACAGAGTGAAACGACAAAATTCAAACTGTTACTGGAAACGAACGCTTCAACATAGAAGAACGAAATTTCGGGAACCAAGTGGGCTTAGTGTACTGATCATTACCTGAAAGTATCATCCAGTTTGGGTGAAAAAATATTTGCTGAGATTTCTGGAGACTCGTAATTTTTGGAAGCTTGCAACCCCTTTCAATGAAAGTGTTTCTCGCCAGTCACTGCTTAGGGCTACATGAAAAGGAAACAAAACATAGAGTTAGAATGTGAAACTGCTTTACTGTGTCAAGTTTCAAGAAGCTAGCACAAACCGTGTTTGATTTAGAGTTCCAAATACATCTATCAATATAGGAGAAAACAGAGTGAAATGCCAGAATGGAAACTGTTACTGGAAACGAACGCTTCAACATAGAAGCACGAAATTTGGAGAACCAAGTGGGCTTAGTGTACTGATCATTACCTGAATGTATCATCCAGTTTGGGTGAAAAAATATTTGCTGAGATTTCTGGAGACTCGTAATTTTTGGAAGCTTGCAACCCCTTTCAATGAAAGTGTTTCTTGCCAGTCACTGCTTAAAGCTACATGAAAAGGAAACAAAACATAGAGTTAGAATGTGAAACTGCTTTACTGTGTCAAGTTTCAAGAAGCTAGCACAAACCGTGTTTGATTTAGAGTTCCAAATACATCTATCAATATAGGAGAACAGAGTGAAACGACAAAATTCAAACTGTTACTGGAAACGAACGCTTCAACATAGAAGAACGAAATTTGGGGAACCAAGAGGGCTTAGTGTACTGATCATTACCTGAAAGTATCATGCAGTTTGGGTGAAAAAATATTTGCTGAGATTTCTGGAGACTCGTAATTTTTGGAAGCTTGCAACCCCTCTCAATGAAAGTGTTTCTCGCCAGTCACTGCTTAGGGCTACATGAAAAGGAAACAAAACATAGAGTTAGAATGTGAAACTGCTTTACTGTGTCAAGTTTCAAGAAGCTAGCCCAAACCGTGTTTGATTTGGAGTTCCAAATACATCTATCAATATAGGAGAAAACAGAGTGAAATGCCAGAATGGAAACTGTTACTGGAAACGAACGCTTCAACATAGAAGAATGAAATTTGGAGAACCAAGTGGGCTTAGTGTACTGATCATTACCTGAAAGTATCATCCAGTTTGGGTGAAAAAATATTTGCTGAGATTTCTGGAGACTCGTAATTTTTGGAAGCTTGCAACCCCTTTCAATGAAAGTGTTTCTCGCCAGTCACTGCTTAGGGCTACATGAAAAGGAAACAAAACATAGAGTTAGAATGTGAAACTGCTTTACTGTGTCAAGTTTCAAGAAGCTAGCACAAACCGTGTTTGATTTAGAGTTCCAAATACATCTATCAATATAGGAGAAAACAGAGTGAAATGCCAGAATGGAAACTGTTACTGGAAACGAACGCTTCAACATAGAAGAATGAAATTTGGAGAACCAAGTGGGCCAAGTGTACTGATCATTACCTGAAAGTATCATCCAGTTTGGGTGAAAAAATATTTGCTGAGATTTCTGGAGACTCGTAATTTTTAGAAGCTTGCAACCCCTTTCAATGAAAGTGTTTCTCTCCAGTCACTGCTTAGGGCTACATGAAAAGGAAACAAAACATAGAGTTAGAATGTGAAACTGCTTTACTGTGTCAAGTTTCAAGAAGCTAGCACAAACCGTGTTTGATTTAGAGTTCCAAATACATCTATCAATATAGGAGAAAACAGAGTGGAATGCCAGAATGGAAACTGTTACTGGAAACGAACACTTCAACATAGAAGATCGAAATTTGGAGAACCGAGTGGGCTTAGTGTACTGATCATTACCTGAAAGTATCATCCAGTTTGTGTGAAAAAATATTTGCTGAGATTTCTGGAGACTCGTAATTTTTGGAAGCTTGCAACCCCTTTCAATGAAAGTGTTTCTCGCCAGTCACTGCTTAAAGCTACATGAAAAGGAAACAAAACATAGAGTTATAATCTGAAACTGCTTTACTGTGTCAAGTTTCAAGAAGCTAGCACAAACCGTGTTTGATTTAGAGTTCCAAGTACATCTATCAATATAGGAGAAAACAGAGTGAAACGACAAAATTCAAACTGTTACTGGAAACGAACGCTTCAACATAGAAGAACGAAATTTCGGGAACCAAGTGGGCTTAGTGTACTGATCATTACCTGAAAGTATCATCCAGTTTGGGTGAAAAAATATTTGCTGAGATTTCTGGAGACTCGTAATTTTTGGAAGCTTGCAACCCCTTTCAATGAAAGAGTTTCTCGCCAGTCACTGCTTAGGGCTACATGAAAAGGAAACAAAACATAGAGTTAGAATGTGAAACTGCTTTACTGTGTCAAGTTTCAAGAAGCTAGCACAAACCGTGTTTGATTTAGAGTTCCAAATACATCTATCAATATAGGAGAAAACAGAGTGAAATGCCAGAATGGAAACTGTTACTGGAAACGAACGCTTCAACATAGAAGCACGAAATTTGGAGAACCAAGTGGGCTTAGTGTACTGATCATTACCTGAATGTATCATCCAGTTTGGGTGAAAAAATATTTGCTGAGATTTCTGGAGACTCGTAATTTTTGGAAGCTTGCAACCCCTTTCAATGAAAGTGTTTCTTGCCAGTCACTGCTTAAAGCTACATGAAAAGGAAACAAAACATAGAGTTAGAATGTGAAACTGCTTTACTGTGTCAAGTTTCAAGAAGCTAGCACAAACCGTGTTTGATTTAGAGTTCCAAATACATCTATCAATATAGGAGAAAACAGAGTGAAACGACAAAATTCAAACTGTTACTGGAAACGAACGCTTCAACATAGAAGAACAAAATTTGGGGAACCAAGAGGGCTTAGTGTACTGATCATTACCTGAAAGTATCATCCAGTTTGGGTGAAAAAATATTTGCTGAGATTTCTGGAGACTCGTAATTTTTGGAAGCTTGCAAACCCTCTCAATGAAAGTGTTTCTCGCCGGTCACTGCTTAGGGCTACATGAAAAGGAAACAAAACATAGAGTTAGAATGTGAAACTGCTTTACTGTGTCAAGTTTCAAGAAGCTAGCACAAACCGTGTTTGATTTAGAGTTCCAAATACATCTATCAATATAGGAGAACAGAGTGAAACGACAAAATTCAAACTGTTACTGGAAACGAACGCTTCAACATAGAAGAACGAAATTTGGGGAACCAAGAGGGCTTAGTGTACTGATCATTACCTGAAAGTATCATGCAGTTTGGGTGAAAAAATATTTGCTGAGATTTCTGGAGACTCGTAATTTTTGGAAGCTTGCAACCCCTCTCAATGAAAGTGTTTCTCGCCAGTCACTGCTTAGGGCTACATGAAAAGGAAACAAAACATAGAGTTAGAATGTGAAACTGCTTTACTGTGTCAAGTTTCAAGAAGCTAGCGCAAACCGTGTTTGATTTAGAGTTCCAAATACATCTATCAATATAGGAGAAAACAGAGTGAAATGCCAGAATGGAAACTGTTACTGGAAACGAACGCTTCAACATAGAAGAATGAAATTTGGAGAACCAAGTGGGCCAAGTGTACTGATCATTACCTGAGAGTATCATCCAGTTTGGGTGAAAAAATATTTGCTGAGATTTCTGGAGACTCGTAATTTTTAGAAGCTTGCAACCCCTTTCAATGAAAGTGTTTCTCTCCAGTCACTGCTTAGGGCTACATGAAAAGGAAACAAAACATAGAGTTAGAATGTGAAACTGCTTTACTGTGTCAAGTTTCAAGAAGCTAGCACAAACCGTGTTTGATTTAGAGTTCCAAATACATCTATCAATATAGGAGAAAACAGAGTGGAATGCCAGAATGGAAACTGTTACTGGAAACGAACACTTCAACATAGAAGATCGAAATTTGGAGAACCGAGTGGGCTTAGTGTACTGATCATTACCTGAAAGTATCATCCAGTTTGTGTGAAAAAATATTTGCTGAGATTTCTGGAGACTCGTAATTTTTGGAAGCTTGCAACCCCTTTCAATGAAAGTGTTTCTCGCCAGTCACTGCTTAAAGCTACATGAAAAGGAAACAAAACATAGAGTTATAATCTGAAACTGCTTTACTGTGTCAAGTTTCAAGAAGCTAGCACAAACCGTGTTTGATTTAGAGTTCCAAGTACATCTATCAATATAGGAGAAAACAGAGTGAAACGACAAAATTCAAACTGTTACTGGAAACGAACGCTTCAACATAGAAGAACGAAATTTCGGGAACCAAGTGGGCTTAGTGTACTGATCATTACCTGAAAGTATCATCCAGTTTGGGTGAAAAAATATTTGCTGAGATTTCTGGAGACTCGTAATTTTTGGAAGCTTGCAACCCCTTTCAATGAAAGTGTTTCTCGCCAGTCACTGCTTAGGGCTACATGAAAAGGAAACAAAACATAGAGTTAGAATGTGAAACTGCTTTACTGTGTCAAGTTTCAAGAAGCTAGCACAAACCGTGTTTGATTTAGAGTTCCAAATACATCTATCAATATAGGAGAAAACAGAGTGAAATGCCAGAATGGAAACTGTTACTGGAAACGAACGCTTCAACATAGAAGCACGAAATTTGGAGAACCAAGTGGGCTTAGTGTACTGATCATTACCTGAATGTATCATCCAGTTTGGGTGAAAAAATATTTGCTGAGATTTCTGGAGACTCGTAATTTTTGGAAGCTTGCAACCCCTTTCAATGAAAGTGTTTCTTGCCAGTCACTGCTTAAAGCTACATGAAAAGGAAACAAAACATAGAGTTAGAATGTGAAACTGCTTTACTGTGTCAAGTTTCAAGAAGCTAGCACAAACCGTGTTTGATTTAGAGTTCCAAATACATCTATCAATATAGGAGAAAACAGAGTGAAACGACAAAATTCAAACTGTTACTGGAAACGAACGCTTCAACATAGAAGAACAAAATTTGGGGAACCAAGAGGGCTTAGTGTACTGATCATTATCTGAAAGTATCATCCAGTTTGGGTGAAAAAATATTTGCTGAGATTTCTGGAGACTCGTAATTTTTGGAAGCTTGCAAACCCTCTCAATGAAAGTGTTTCTCGCCGGTCACTGCTTAGGGCTACATGAAAAGGAAACAAAACATAGAGTTAGAATGTGAAACTGCTTTACTGTGTCAAGTTTCAAGAAGCTAGCACAAACCGTGTTTGATTTAGAGTTCCAAATACATCTATCAATATAGGAGAAAACAGAGTGAAATGCCAGAATGGAAACTGTTACTGGAAACGAACGCTTCAACATAGAAGAATGAAATTTGGAGAACCAAGTGGGCCAAGTGTACTGATCATTACCTGAAAGTATCATCCAGTTTGGGTGAAAAAATATTTGCTGAGATTTCTGGAGACGTAATTTTTAGAAGCTTGCAACCCCTTTCAATTAAAGTGTTTCTCGCCAGTCACTGCTTAGGGCTACAAGAAAAGGAAACAAAACATAGAGTTAGAATGTGAAACTGCTTTACTGTGTCAAGTTTCAAGAAGCTAGCACAAACCGTGTTTGATTTAGAGTTCCAAATACATCTATCAATATAGAAGAAAACAGAGTGAAATGCCAGAATGGAAACTGTTACTGGAAACGAACGCTTCAACATAGAAGATCGAAATTTGGGGAACCAAGTGGGCTTAGTGTACTGATCATTACCTGAAAGTATCATCCAGTTTGGGTGAAAAAATATTTGCTGAGATTTCTGGAGACTCGTAATTTTTGGAAGCTTGCAACCCCTTTCAATGAAAGTGTTTCTCGACAGTCACTGCTTAGGGCTACATGAAAAGGAAACAAAACATAGAGTTAGAATGTGAAACTGCTTTACTGTGTCAAGTTTCAAGAAGCTAGCACAAACCGTGTTTGATTTAGAGTTCCAAATACATCTATCAATATAGGAGAAAACAGAGTGAAATGCCAGAATGGAAACTGTTACTGGAAACGAACGCTTCAACATAGAAGAATGAAATTTGGAGAACCGAGTGGGCTTAGTGTACTGATCATTACCTGAAAGTATCATCCAGTTTGGGTGAAAAAATATTTGCTGAGATTTCTGGAGACTCGTAATTTTTGGAAGCTTGCAACCCCTTTCAATGAAAGTGTTTCTCGCCAGTCACTGCTGAAAGCTACATGAAAAGGAAACAAAACATAGAGTTAGAATCTGAAACTGCTTTACTGTGTCAAGTTTCAAGAAGCTAGCACAAACCGTGTTTGATTTAGAGTTCCAAATACATCTATCAATATAGGAGAAAACAGAGTGAAACGACAAAATTCAAACTGTTACTGGAAACGAACGCTTCAACATAGAAGAATGAAATTTGGGGAACCAAGTGGGCTTAGTGTACTGATCATTACCTGAAAGTATCATCCAGTTTGGGTGAAAAAATATTTGCTGAGATTTCTGGAGACTCGTAATTTTTGGAAGCTTGCAACCCCTTTCAATGAAAGTGTTTCTCGCCAGTCACTGCTTAGGGCTACATGAAAAGGAAACAAAACATAGAGTTAGAATGTTAAACTGCTTTACTGTGTCAAGTTTCAAGAAGCTAGCACAAACCGTGTTTGATTTAGAGTTCCAAATACATCTATCAATATAGGAGAAAACAGAGTGAAACGCAAAAATTCAAACTGTTACTGGAAATGAACGCTTCAACATAGAAGAACGAAATTTGGGGAACCAAGTGGGCTTAGTGTACTGATCATTACCTGAAAGTATCATCCAGTTTGGGTGAAAAAATATTTGCTGAGATTTCTGGAGACTCGTAATTTTTGGAAGCTTGCAACCCCTTTCAATGAAAGTGTTTCTCGCCAGTCACTGCTTAGGGCTACATGAAAAGGAAACAAAACATAGAGTTAGAATGTGAAACTGCTTTACTGTGTCAAGTTTCAAGAAGCTAGCACAAACCGTGTTTGATTTAGAATTCCAAATACATCTATCAATATAGGAGAAAACAGAGTGAAATGCCAGAATGGAAACTGTTACTGGAAACGAACGCTTCAACATAGAAGAAAGAAATTTGGAGAACCAAGTGGGCTTAGTGTACTGATCATTACCTGAATGTATCATCCAGTTTGGGTGAAAAAATATTTGCTGAGATTTCTGGAGACTCGTAATTTTTAGAAGCTTGCAACCCCTTTCAATGAAAGTGTTTCTCGCCAGTCACTGCTTAGGGCTACATGAAAAGGAAACAAAACATATTGTTAGAATGTGAAACTGCATTACTGTGTCAAGTTTCAAGAAGCTAGCACAAACCGTGTTTGATTTAGAGTTCCAAATACATCTATCAATATAGGAGAAAACAGAGTGAAATGCCAGAATGGAAACTGTTACTGGAAACGAACGCTTCAACATAGAAGAACGAAATTTGGAGAACCAAGTGGGCCAAGTGTACTGATCATTACCTGAAAGTATCATCCAGTTTGGGTGAAAAAATATTTGCTGAGATTTCTGGAGACTCGTAATTTTTAGAAGCTTGCAACCCCTTTCAATGAAAGTGTTTCTCGCCAGTCACTGCTTAGGGCTACATGAAAAGGAAACAAAACATATTGTTAGAATGTGAAACTGCATTACTGTGTCAAGTTTCAAGAAGCTAGCACAAACCGTGTTTGATTTAGAGTTCCAAATACATCTATCAATATAGGAGAAAACAGAGTGAAATGCCAGAATGGAAACTGTTACTGGAAACGAACACTTCAACATAGAAGATCGAAATTTGGGGAACCAAGTGGGCTTAGTGTACTGATCACTACCTGAAAGTATCATCCTGTTTGGGTGAAAAAATATTTGCTGAGATTTCTGGAGACTCGTAATTTTTGGAAGCTTGCAACCCCTTTCAATGAAAGTGTTTCTCGCCAGTCACTGCTTAGGGCTACAAGAAAAGGAAACAAAACATAGAGTTAGAATGTGAAACTGCTTTACTGTGTCAAGTTTCAAGAAGCTAGCACAAACCGTGTTTGATTTAGAGTTCCAAATACATCTATCAATATAGGAGAAAACAGAGTGAAATGCCAGAATGGAAACTGTTACTGGAAACGAACGCTTCAACACAGAAGATCGAAATTTGGGGAACCAAGTGGGGTTAGTGTACTAATCATTACCTGAAAGTAACATCCTGTTTGGGTGAAAAAATATTTGCTGAGATTTCTGGAGACTCGTAATTTTTGGAAGCTTGCAACCCCTTTCAATGAAAGTGTTTCTCGCCAGTCACTGCTTAGGGCTACAAGAAAAGGAAACAAAACATAGAGTTAGAATGTGAAACTGCTTTACTGTGTCAAGTTTCAAGAAGCTAGCACAAACCGTGTTTGATTTAGAGTTCCAAATACATCTATCAATATAGGAGAAAACAGAGTGAAATGCCAGAATGGAAACTGTTACTGGAAACGAACGCTTCAACATAGAAGATCGAAATTTGGGGAACCAAGTGGGCTTAGTGTACTGATCATTACCTGAAAGTATCATCCAGTTTGGGTGAAAAAATATTTGCTGAGATTTCTGGAGACTCGTAATTTTTGGAAGCTTGCAACCCCTTTCAATGAAAGTGTTTCTCGCCAGTCACTGCTTAAAGCTACATAAAAAGGAAACAAAACATAGAGTTAGAATCTGAAACTGGTTTACTGTGTCAAGTTTCAAGAAGCTAGCACAAACCGTGTTTGATTTAGAGTTCCAAATACATCTATCAATATAGGAGAAAACAGAGTGAAACGACAAAATTCAAACTGTTACTGGAAACGAACGCTTCAACATAGAAGAACGAAATTTGGAGAACCAAGTGGGCTTAGTGTACTGATCATTACCTGAAAGTATCATCCAGTTTGGGTGAAAAAATATTTGCTGAGATTTCTGGAGACTCGTAATTTTTGGAAGCTTGCAACCCCTTTCAATGAAAGTGTTTCTCGCCAGTCACTGCTTAGGGCTACATGAAAAGGAAACAAAACATAGAGTTAGAATGTGAAACTGCTTTACTGTGTCAAGTTTCAAGAAGCTAGCACAAACCGTGTTTGATTTAGAGTTCCAAATACATCTATCAATATAGGAGAAAACAGAGTGAAACGACAAAATTCAAACAGTTACTGGAAACGAACGCTTCAACATAGAAGAACGAAATTTGGGGAACCAAGTGGGCTTAGTGTACTGATCATTACCTGAAAGTATCATGCAGTTTGGGTGAAAAAATATTTGCTGAGATTTCTGGAGACTCGTAATTTTTGGAAGGTTGCAACCCCTTTCAATGAAAGTGTTTCTCCCCAGTCACTGCTTAGGGCTACATGAAAAGGAAACAAAACATATTGTTAGAATGTGAAACTGCATTACTGTTTCAAGTTTCAAGAAGCTAGCACAAACCGTGTTTGATTTAGAGTTCCAAATACATCTATCAATATAGGAGAAAACAGAGTGAAATGCCAGAATGGAAACTGTTACTGGAAACGAACGCTTCAACATAGAAGAACGAAATTTGGAGAACCAAGTGGGCCAAGTGTACTGATCATTACCTGAAAGTATCATCCAGTTTGGGTGAAAAAATATTTGCTGAGATTTCTGGAGACTCGTAATTTTTAGAAGCTTGCAACCCCTTTCAATCAAAGTGTTTCTCGCCACTCACTGCTTAGGGCTACATGAAAAGGAAACAAAACATATTGTTAGAATGTGAAACTGCTTTACTGTGTCAAGTTTCAAGGAGCTAGCACAAACCGTGTTTGATTTAGAGTTCCAAATACATCTATCAATATAGGAGAAAACAGAGTGAAATGCCAGAATGGAAACTGTTACTGGAAACGAACACTTCAACATAGAAGATCGAAATTTGGGGAACCAAGTGGGCTTAGTGTACTGATCATTACCTGAAAGTATCATCCAGTTTGGGTGAAAAAATATTTGCTGAGATTTCTGGAGACTCGTAATTTTTGGAAGCTTGCAACCCCTTTCAATGAAAGTGTTTCTTGCCAGTCACTGCTTAGGGCTACATGAAAAAGAAACAAAACATAGAGTTAGAATGTGAAACTGCTTTACTGTGTCAAGTTTCAAGAAGCTAGCACAAACCGTGTTTGATTTAGAGTTCCAAATACATCTATCAATATAGGAGAAAACAGAGTGAAATGCCAGAATAGAAACTGTTACTGGAAACGAATGCTTCAACATAGAAGATCGAAATTTGGAGAACCGAGTGGGCTTAGTGTACTGATCATTACCTGAATGTATCATCCAGTTTGGGTGAAAAAATATTTGCTGAGATTTCTGGAGACTCGTAATTTTTGGAAGCTTGCAACCCCTTTCAATGAAAGTGTTTCTCGCCAGTCACTGCTTAAAGCTACATGA
This sequence comes from Spermophilus citellus, assembly GCF_964194105.1. NCBI lineage: Eukaryota > Metazoa > Chordata > Mammalia > Rodentia > Sciuridae > Spermophilus > Spermophilus citellus. Next base: position 82,306,042 of record NC_138185.1, on the reverse strand, counting down.
AAAGGAAACAAAACATAGAGTTAGAATGTGAAACTGCTTTACTGTGTCAAGTTTCAAGAAGCTAGCACAAACCGTGTTTGATTTAGAGTTCCAAATACATCTATCAGTATAGGAGAAAACAGAGTGAAATGCCAGAATGGAAACTGTTACTGGAAACGAACGCTTCAACATAGAAGAATGAAATTTGGAGAACCGAGTGGGCTTAGTGTACTGATCATTACCTGAAAGTATCATCCAGTTTGGGTGAAAAAATATTTGCTGAGATTTCTGGAGACTCGTAATTTTTGGAAGCTTGCAACCCCTTTCAATGAAAGTGTTTCTCGCCAGTCACTGCTTAAAGCTACATGAAAAGGAAACAAAACATAGAGTTAGAATGTGAAACTGCTTTACTGTGTAAAGTTTCAAGAAGCTAGCACAAACCGTGTTTGATTTAGAGTTCCAAATACATCTATCAATATAGGAGAAAACAGAGTGAAACGACAAAATTCAAACTGTTACTGGAAACGAACGCTTCAACATAGAAGATCGAAATTTGGGGAACCAAGTGGGCTTAATGTACTGATCATTACCTGAAAGTATCATCCAGTTTGGGTGAAAAAATATTTGCTGAGATTTCTGGAGACTCGTAATTTTTGGAAGCTTGCAACCCCTTTCAATGAAAGTGTTTCTCGCCAGTCACTGCTTAGGGCTACATGAAAAGGAAACAAAACATAGAGTTAGAATGTTAAACTGCTTTACTGTGTCAAGTTTCAAGAAGCTAGCACAAACCGTGTTTGATTTAGAGTTCCAAATACATCTATCAATATAGGAGAAAACAGAGTGAAACGCAAAAATTCAAACTGTTACTGGAAATGAACGCTTCAACATAGAAGAACGAAATTTGGGGAACCAAGTGGGCTTAGTGTACTGATCATTACCTGAAAGTATCATCCAGTTTGGGTGAAAAAATATTTGCTGAGATTTCTGGAGACTCGTAATTTTTGGAAGCTTGCAACCCCTTTCAATGAAAGTGTTTCTCGCCAGTCACTGCTTAGGGCTACATGAAAAGGAAACAAAACATAGAGTTAGAATGTGAAACTGCTTTACTGTGTCAAGTTTCAAGAAGCTAGCACAAACCGTGTTTGATTTAGAATTCCAAATACATCTATCAATATAGGAGAAAACAGAGTGAAATGCCAGAATGGAAACTGTTACTGGAAACGAACGCTTCAACATAGAAGAAAGAAATTTGGAGAACCAAGTGGGCTTAGTGTACTGATCATTACCTGAATGTATCATCCAATTTGGGTGAAAAAATATTTGCTGAGATTTCTGGAGACTCGTAATTTTTGGAAGCTTGCAACCCCTTTCAATGAAAGTGTTTCTCGCCAGTCACTGCTTAAAGCTACATGAAAAGGAAACAAAACATAGAGTTAGAATGTGAAACTGCTTTACTGTGTCAAGTTTCAAGAAGCTAGCACAAACCGTGTTTGATTTAGAGTTCCAAATACATCTATCAATATAGGAGAAAACAGAGTGAAACGACAAAATTCAAACTGTTACTGGAAACGAACGCTTCAACATAGAAGGACGAAATTTGGGGAACCAAGAGGGCTTAGTGTACTGATCATTACCTGAAAGTATCATCCAGTTTGGGTGAAAAAATATTTGCTGAGATTTCTGGAGACTCGTAATTTTTGGAAGCTTGCAACCCCTTTCAATGAAAGTGTTTCTCGCCAGTCACTGCTTAAAGCTACATGAAAAGGAAACAAAACATAGAGTTAGAATGTGAAACTGCTTTACTGTGTCAAGTTTCAAGAAGCTAGCACAAACCGTGTTTGATTTAGAGTTCCAAATACATCTATCAATATAGGAGAAAACAGAGTGAAATGCCAGAATGGAAACTGTTACTGGAAACGAACGCTTCAACATAGAAGAACGAAATTTGGAGAACCAAGTGGGCCAAGTGTACTGATCATTACCTGAAAGTATCATCCAGTTTGGGTGAAAAAATATTTGCTGAGATTTCTGGAGACTCGTAATTTTTAGAAGCTTGCAACCCCTTTCAATGAAAGTGTTTCTCGCCAGTCACTGCTTAGGGCTACATGAAAAGGAAACAAAACATATTGTTAGAATGTCAAACTGCTTTACTGTGTCAAGTTTCAAGAAGCTAGCACAAACCGTGTTTGATTTAGAGTTCCAAATACATCTATCAATATAGGAGAAAACAGAGTGAAATGCCAGAATGGAAACTGTTACTGGAAACGAACACTTCAACATAGAAGATCGAAATTTGGGGAACCAAGTGGGCTTAGTGTACTGATCATTACCTGAAAGTATCATCCTGTTTGGGTGAAAAAATATTTGCTGAGATTTCTGGAGACTCGTAATTTTTGGAAGCTTGCAACCCCTTTCAATGAAAGTGTTTCTTGCCAGTCACTGCTTAGGGCTACAAGAAAAGGAAACAAAACATAGAGTTAGAATGTGAAACTGCTTTACTGTGTCAAGTTTCAAGAAGCTAGCACAAACCGTGTTTGATTTAGAGTTCCAAATACATCTATCAATATAGGAGAAAACAGAGTGAAATGCCAGAATGGAAACTGTTACTGGAAACGAACGCTTCAACACAGAAGATCGAAATTTGGGGAACCAAGTGGGGTTAGTGTACTAATCATTACCTGAAAGTAACATCCTGTTTGGGTGAAAAAATATTTGCTGAGATTTCTGGAGACTCGTAATTTTTGGAAGCTTGCAACCCCTTTCAATGAAAGTGTTTCTCGCCAGTCACTGCTTAGGGCTACAAGAAAAGGAAACAAAACATAGAGTTAGAATGTGAAACTGCTTTACTGTGTCAAGTTTCAAGAAGCTAGCACAAACCGTGTTTGATTTAGAGTTCCAAATACATCTATCAATATAGGAGAAAACAGAGTGAAATGCCAGAATGGAAACTGTTACTGGAAACGAACGCTTCAACATAGAAGATCGAAATTTGGGGAACCAAGTGGGCTTAGTGTACTGATCATTACCTGAAAGTATCATCCAGTTTGGGTGAAAAAATATTTGCTGAGATTTCTGGAGACTCGTAATTTTTGGAAGCTTGCAACCCCTTTCAATGAAAGTGTTTCTCGCCAGTCACTGCTTAAAGCTACATAAAAAGGAAACAAAACATAGAGTTAGAATCTGAAACTGGTTTACTGTGTCAAGTTTCAAGAAGCTAGCACAAACCGTGTTTGATTTAGAGTTCCAAATACATCTATCAATATAGGAGAAAACAGAGTGAAACGACAAAATTCAAACTGTTACTGGAAACGAACGCTTCAACATAGAAGAACGAAATTTGGGGAACCAAGTGGGCTTAGTGTACTGATCATTACCTGAAAGTATCATCCAGTTTGGGTGAAAAAATATTTGCTGAGATTTCTGGAGACTCGTAATTTTTGGAAGCTTGCAACCCCTTTCAATGAAAGTGTTTCTCGCCAGTCACAGCTTAGGGCTACATGAAAAGGAAACAAAACATAGAGTTAGAATGTGAAACTGCTTTACTGTGTCAAGTTTCAAGAAGCTAGCACAAACCGTGTTTGATTTAGAGTTCCAAATACATCTATCAATATAGGAGAAAACAGAGTGAAACGACAAAATTCAAACAGTTACTGGAAACGAACGCTTCAACATAGAAGAACGAAATTTGGGGAACCAAGTGGGCTTAGTGTACTGATCATTACCTGAAAGTATCATGCAGTTTGGGTGAAAAAATATTTGCTGAGATTTCTGGAGACTCGTAATTTTTGGAAGGTTGCAACCCCTTTCAATGAAAGTGTTTCTCCCCAGTCACTGCTTAGGGCTACATGAAAAGGAAACAAAACATATTGTTAGAATGTGAAACTGCATTACTGTTTCAAGTTTCAAGAAGCTAGCACAAACCGTGTTTGATTTAGAGTTCCAAATACATCTATCAATATAGGAGAAAACAGAGTGAAATGCCAGAATGGAAACTGTTACTGGAAACGAACGCTTCAACATAGAAGAACGAAATTTGGAGAACCAAGTGGGCCAAGTGTACTGATCATTACCTGAAAGTATCATCCAGTTTGGGTGAAAAAATATTTGCTGAGATTTCTGGAGACTCGTAATTTTTAGAAGCTTGCAACCCCTTTCAATCAAAGTGTTTCTCGCCACTCACTGCTTAGGGCTACATGAAAAGGAAACAAAACATATTGTTAGAATGTGAAACTGCTTTACTGTGTCAAGTTTCAAGGAGCTAGCACAAACCGTGTTTGATTTAGAGTTCCAAATACATCTATCAATATAGGAGAAAACAGAGTGAAATGCCAGAATGGAAACTGTTACTGGAAACGAACACTTCAACATAGAAGATCGAAATTTGGGGAACCAAGTGGGCTTAGTGTACTGATCATTACCTGAAAGTATCATCCAGTTTGGGTGAAAAAATATTTGCTGAGATTTCTGGAGACTCGTAATTTTTGGAAGCTTGCAACCCCTTTCAATGAAAGTGTTTCTTGCCAGTCACTGCTTAGGGCTACATGAAAAAGAAACAAAACATAGAGTTAGAATGTGAAACTGCTTTACTGTGTCAAGTTTCAAGAAGCTAGCACAAACCGTGTTTGATTTAGAGTTCCAAATACATCTATCAATATAGGAGAAAACAGAGTGAAATGCCAGAATAGAAACTGTTACTGGAAACGAACGCTTCAACATAGAAGATCGAAATTTGGAGAACCGAGTGGGCTTAGTGTACTGATCATTACCTGAATGTATCATCCAGTTTGGGTGAAAAAATATTTGCTGAGATTTCTGGAGACTCGTAATTTTTGGAAGCTTGCAACCCCTTTCAATGAAAGTGTTTCTCGCCAGTCACTGCTTAAAGCTACATGAAAAGGAAACAAAACATAGAGTTAGAATGTGAAACTGCTTTACTGTGTCAAGTTTCAAGAAGCTAGCACAAACCGTGTTTGATTTAGAGTTCCAAATACATCTATCAGTATAGGAGAAAACAGAGTGAAATGCCAGAATGGAAACTGTTACTGGAAACGAACGCTTCAACATAGAAGAATGAAATTTGGAGAACCGAGTGGGCTTAGTGTACTGATCATTACCTGAAAGTATCATCCAGTTTGGGTGAAAAAATATTTGCTGAGATTTCTGGAGACTCGTAATTTTTGGAAGCTTGCAACCCCTTTCAATGAAAGTGTTTCTCGCCAGTCACTGCTTAAAGCTACATGAAAAGGAAACAAAACATAGAGTTAGAATGTGAAACTGCTTTACTGTGTAAAGTTTCAAGAAGCTAGCACAAACCGTGTTTGATTTAGAGTTCCAAATACATCTATCAATATAGGAGAAAACAGAGTGAAACGACAAAATTCAAACTGTTACTGGAAACGAACGCTTCAACATAGAAGATCGAAATTTGGGGAACCAAGTGGGCTTAATGTACTGATCATTACCTGAAAGTATCATCCAGTTTGGGTGAAAAAATATTTGCTGAGATTTCTGGAGACTCGTAATTTTTGGAAGCTTGCAACCCCTTTCCATGAAAGTGTTTCTCGCAAGTCACTGCTTAGGGCTACATGAATAGGAAACAAAACATAGAGTTAGAATGTGAAACTGCTTTACTGTGTCAAGTTTCAAGAAGCTAGCACAAACCGTGTTTGATTTAGAGTTCCAAATACATATATCAATATAGGAGAAAACAGAGTGAAACGCAAAAATTCAAAGTTTTACTGGAAACGAACGCTTCAACATAGAAGAACGAAATTTGGGGAACCAAGTGGGCTTAGTGAACTGATCATTATCTGAAAGTATCATGCAGTTTGGGTGAAAAAATATTTGCTGAGATTTCTGGAGACTCGTAATTTTTAGAAGCTTGCAACCCCTTTCAATGAAAGTGTTTCTCGCCAGTCACTGCTTAGGGCTACAAGAAAAAGAAACAAAACATAGAGTTAGAATGTGAAACTGCTTTACTGTGTCAAGTTTCAAGAAGCTAGCACAAACCGTGTTTGATTTAGAGTTCCAAATACATCTATCAATATAGGAGAAAACAGAGTGAAATGCCAGAATGGAAACTGTTACTGGAAACGAACGCTTCAACATAGAGAATGAAATTTGGAGAACTGAGTGGGCTTAGTGTACTGATCATTACCTGAATGTATCATCCAGTTTGGGTGAAAAAATATTTGCTGAGATTTCTGGAGACTCGTAATTTTTGGAAGCTTGCAACCCCTTTCAATGAAAGTGTTTCTCGCCAGTCACTGCTTAAAGCTACATGAAAAGTAAAGAAAACATAGAGTTAGAATGTGAAACTGCTTTACTGTGTCAAGTTTCATGAAGCTAGCACAAACCGTGTTTGATTTAGAGTTCCAAATACATCTATCAATATAGGAGAAAACAGAGTGAAACGACAAAATTCAAACTGTTACTGGAAACGAACGCTTCAACATAGAAGAACGAAATTTGGGGAACCAAGAGGGCTTAGTGTACTGATCATTACCTGAAAGTATCATCCAGTTTGGGTGAAAAAATATTTGCTGAGATTTCTGGAGACTCGTAATTTTTGGAAGCTTGCAACCCCTTTCAATGAAAGTGTTTCTTGCCAGTCACTGCTTAGGGCTACAAGAAAAGGAAACAAAACATAGAGTTAGAATGTGAAACTGCTTTACTGTGTCAAGTTTCAAGAAGCTAGCACAAGCCGTGTTTGATTTAGAGTTCCAAATACATCTATCAATATAGGAGAAAACAGAGTGAAATGCCAGAATGGAAACTGTTACTGGAAACGAACGCTTCAACATAGAAGATCGAAATTTGGGGAACCAAGTGGGCGTAGTGTACTGATCATTACCTGAAAGTATCATCCAGTTTGGGTGAAAAAATATTTGCTGAGATTTCTGGAGACTCGTAATTTTTGGAAGCTTGCAACCCCTTTCAATGAAAGTGTTTCTCGCCAGTCACTGCTTAGGGCTACATGAAAAGGAAACAAAACATAGAGTTAGAATCTGAAACTGCTTTACTGTGTCAAGTTTCAAGAAGCTAGCACAAACCGTGTTTGATTTAGAGTTCCAAATACATCTATCAATATAGGAGAAAACAGAGTGAAACGACAAAATTCAAACTGTTACTGGAAATGAACGCTTCAACATAGAAGAACGAAATTTGGGGAACCAAGTGGGCTTAGTGTACTGATCATTACCTGAAAGTATCATCCAGTTTGGGTGAAAAAATATTTGCTGAGATTTCTGGAGACTCGTAATTTTTGGAAGCTTGCAACCCCTTTCAATGAAAGTGTTTCTCGCCAGTCACTGCTTAGGGCTACATGAAAAGGAAACAAAACATAGAGTTAGAATGTGAAACTGCTTTACTGTGTCAAGTTTCAAGAAGCTAGCACAAACCGTGTTTGATTTAGAGTTCCAAATACATCTATCAATATAGGAGAAAATAGAGTGAAATGCCAGAATGGAAACTGTTACTGGAAACGAACGCTTCAACATAGAAGAACGAAACTTGGAGAACCAAGTGGGCTTAGTGTACTGATCATTACCTGAATGTATCATCCAGTTTGGGTGAAAAAATATTTGCTGAGATTTCTGGAGACTCGTAATTTTTGGAAGCTTGCAACCCCTTTCAATGAAAGTGTTTCTCTCCAGTCACTGCTTAAAGCTACATGAAAAGTAAACAAAATATAGAGTTAGAATGTGAAACTGCTTTACTGTGTCAAGTTTCAAGAAGCTAGCACAAACCGTGTTTGATTTAGAGTTCCAAATACATCTATCAATATAGGAGAAAACAGAGTGAAACGACAAAATTCAAACTGTTACTGGAAACGAACGCTTCAACATAGAAGAACGAAATTTGGGGAACCAAGTGGGCTTAGTGTACTGATCATTACCTGAAAGAATTATCCAGTTTGGGTGAAAAAATATTTGCTGAGATTTCTGGAGACTCGTAATTTTTGGAAGCTTGCAACCCCTTTCAATGAAAGTGTTTCTCGCCAGTCACTGCTTAAAGCTACATGAAAAGGAAACAAAACATAGAGTTAGAATGTGAAACTGCTTTACTGTGTCAAGTTTCAAGAAGCTAGCACAAACCGTGTTTGATTTAGAGTTCCAAATACATCTATCAATATAGGAGAAAACAGAGTGAAATGCCAGAATGGAAACTGTTACTGGAAACGAACGCTTCAACATAGAAGAATGAAATTTGGAGAACCGAGTGGGCTTAGTGTACTGATCATTACCTGAAAGTATCATCCAGTTTGGGTGAAAAAATATTTGCTGTGATTTCTGGAGACTCGTAATTTTTGGAAGCTTGCAACCCCTTTCAATGAAAGTGTTTCTCGCCAGTCACTGCTTAAAGCTACATGAAAAGGAAACAAAACATAGAGTTAGAATCTGAAACTGGTTTACTGTGTCAAGTTTCAAGAAGCTAGCACACACCGTGTTTGATTTAGAGTTCCAAATACGTCTATCAATATAGGAGAAAACAGAGTAAAAACGACAAAATTCAAACTGTTACTGGAAACGAACGCTTCAACATAGAAGAACGAAATTTGGGGAACCAAGTGGGCTTAGTGTACTGATCATTACCTGAAAGTATCATCCAGTTTGGGTGAAAAAATATTTGCTGAGATTTCTGGAGACTCGTAATTTTTGGAAGCTTGCAACCCCTTTCAATGAAAGTGTTTCTCGCCAGTCACTGCTTAGGGCTACATGAAAAGGAAACAAAACATAGAGTTAGAATCTGAAACTGCTTTACTGTGTCAAGTTTCAAGAAGCTAGCACAAACCGTGTTTGATTTAGAGTTCCAAATACATCTATCAATATAGGAGAAAACAGAGTGAAACGACAAAATTCAAACAGTTACTGGAAACGAACGCTTCAACATACAAGAACGAAATTTGGGGAACCAAGTGGGCTTAGTGTACTGATCATTACCTGAAAGTATCATGCAGTTTGGGTGAAAAAATATTTGCTGAGATTTCTGGAGACTCGTAATTTTTGGAAGGTTGCAACCCCTTTCAATGAAAGTGTTTCTCCCCAGTCACTGCTTAGGGCTACATGAAAAGGAAACAAAACATATTGTTAGAATGTGAAACTGCATGACTGTGTCAAGTTTCAAGTAGCTAGCACAAACCGTGTTTGATTTAGAGTTCCAAATACATCTATCAATATAGGAGAAAACAGAGTGAAATGCCAGAATGGAAACTGTTACTGGAAACGAACGCTTCAACATAGAAGAACGAAATTTGGAGAACCAAGTGGGCTTACTGTACTGATCATTACCTGAATGTATCATCCAGTTTGGGTGAAAAAATATTTGCTGAGATTTCTGGAGACTCGTAATTTTTGGAAGCTTGCAACCCCTTTCAATGAAAGTGTTTCTCGCCAGTCACTGCTTAAAGCTACATGAAAAGTAAAGAAAACATAGAGTTAGAATGTGAAAATGCTTTACTGTGTCAAGTTTCATGAAGCTAGCACAAACCGTGTTTGATTTAGAGTTCCAAATACATCTATCAATATAGGAGAAAACAGAGTGAAACGACAAAATTCAAACTGTTACTGGAAACGAGCGCTTCAACATAGAAGAACGAAATTTGGGGAACCAAGAGGGCTTAGTGTACTGATCATTACCTGAAAGTATCATCCAGTTTGGGTGAAAAAATATTTGCTGAGATTTCTGGAGACTCGTAATTTTTGGAAGCTTGCAACCCCTTTCAATGAAAGTGTTTCTCGCCAGTCACTGCTTAGGGCTACAAGAAAAGGAAACAAAACATAGAGTTAGAATGTGAAACTGCTTTACTGTGTCAAGTTTCAAGAAGCTAGCACAAGCCGTGTTTGATTTAGAGTTCCAAATACATCTATCAATATAGGAGAAAACAGAGTGAAATGCCAGAATGGAAACTGTTACTGGAAACGAACGCTTCAACATAGAAGATCGAAATTTGTGGAACCAAGTGGGCGTAGTGTACTGATCATTACCTGAAAGTATCATCCAGTTTGGGTGAAAAAATATTTGCTGAGATTTCTGGAGACTCGTAATTTTTGGAAGCTTGCAACCCCTTTCAATGAAAGTGTTTCTCGCCAGTCACTGCTTAGGGCTACATGAAAAGGAAACAAAACATAGAGTTAGAATCTGAAACTGCTTTACTGTGTCAAGTTTCAAGAAGCTAGCACAAACCGTGTTTGATTTAGAGTTCCAAGTACATCTATCAATATAGGAGAAAACAGGGTGAAACGACAAAATTCAAACTGTTACTGGAAATGAACGCTTCAACATAGAAGAACGAAATTTGGGGAACCAAGTGGGCTTAGTGTACTGATCATTACCTGAAAGTATCATCCAGTTTGGGTGAAAAAATATTTGCTGAGATTTCTGGAGACTCGTAATTTTTGGAAGCTTGCAACCCCTTTCCATGAAAGTGTTTCTCGCAAGTCACTGCTTAGGGCTACATGAATAGGAAACAAAACATAGAGTTAGAATCTGAAACTGCTTTACTGTGTCAAGTTTCAAGAAGCTAGCACAAACCGTGTTTGATTTAGAGTTCCAAATACATATATCAATATAGGAGAAAACAGAGTGAAACGCAAAAATTCAAAGTTTTACTGGAAACGAACGCTTCAACATAGAAGAACGAAATTTGGGGAACCAAGTGGGCTTAGTGAACTGATCATTATCTGAAAGTATCATGCAGTTTGGGTGAAAAAATATTTGCTGAGATTTCTGGAGACTCGTAATTTTTAGAAGCTTGCAACCCCTTTCAATGAAAGTGTTTCTCGCCAGTCACTGCTTAGGGCTACAAGAAAAAGAAACAAAACATAGAGTTAGAATGTGAAACTGCTTTACTGTGTCAAGTTTCAAGAAGCTAGCACAAACCGTGTTTGATTTAGAGTTCCAAATACATCTATCAATATAGGAGAAAACAGAGTGAAATGCCAGAATGGAAACTGTTACTGGAAACGAACGCTTCAACATAGAGAATGAAATTTGGAGAACTGAGTGGGCTTAGTGTACTGATCATTACCTGAAAGTATCATCCAGTTTGGGTGAAAAAATATTTGCTGAGATTTCTGGAGACTCGTAATTTTTGGAAGCTTGCAACCCCTTTCAATGAAAGTGTTTCTCGCCAGTCACTGCTTAGGGCTACATGAAAAGGAAACAAAACATAGAGTTAGAATCTGAAACTGCTTTACTGTGTCAAGTTTCAAGAAGCTAGCACAAACCGTGTTTGATTTAGAGTTCCAAGTACATCTATCAATATAGGAGAAAACAGAGTGAAACGACAAAATTCAAACTGTTACTGGAAATGAACGCTTCAACATAGAAGAACGAAATTTGGGGAACCAAGTGGGCTTAGTGTACTGATCATTACCTGAAAGTATCATCCAGTTTGGGTGAAAAAATATTTGCTGAGATTTCTGGAGACTCGTAATTTTTGGAAGCTTGCAACCCCTTTCAATGAAAGTGTTTCTCGCCAGTAACTGCTTAGGGCTACATGAAAAGGAAACAAAACATAGAGTTAGAATGTGAAACTGCTTTACTGTGTCAAGTTTCAAGAAGCTAGCACAAACCGTGTTTGATTTAGAGTTCCAAATACATCTATCAATATAGGAGAAAATAGAGTGAAATGCCAGAATGGAAACTGTTACTGGAAACGAACGCTTCAACATAGAAGAACGAAACTTGGAGAACCAAGTGGGCTTAGTGTACTGATCATTACCTGAATGTATCATCCAGTTTGGGTGAAAAAATATTTGCTGAGATTTCTGGAGACTCGTAATTTTTGGAAGCTTGCAACCCCTTTCAATGAAAGTGTTTCTCGCCAGTCACTGCTTAAAGCTACATGAAAAGTAAACAAAACATAGAGTTAGAATGTGAAACTGCTTTACTGTGTCAAGTTTCAAGAAGCTAGCACAAACCGTGTTTGATTTAGAGTTCCAAATACATCTATCAATATAGGAGAAAACAGAGTGAAACGACAAAATTCAAACTGTTACTGGAAACGAACGCTTCAACATAGAAGAACGAAATTTGGGGAACCAAGTGGGCTTAGTGTACTGATCATTACCTGAAAGAATTATCCAGTTTGGGTGAAAAAATATTTGCTGAGATTTCTGGAGACTCGTAATTTTTGGAAGCTTGCAACCCCTTTCAATGAAAGTGTTTCTCGCCAGTCACTGCTTAAAGCTACATGAAAAGGAAACAAAACATAGAGTTAGAATGTGAAACTGCTTTACTGTGTCAAGTTTCAAGAAGCTAGCACAAACCGTGTTTGATTTAGAGTTCCAAATACATCTATCAATATAGGAGAAAACAGTGAAATGCCAGAATGGAAACTGTTACTGGAAACGAACGCTTCAACATAGAAGAATGAAATTTGGAGAACCGAGTGGGCTTAGTGTACTGATCATTACCTGAAAGTATCATCCAGTTTGGGTGAAAAAATATTTGCTGTGATTTCTGGAGACTCGTAATTTTTGGAAGCTTGCAACCCCTTTCAATGAAAGTGTTTCTCGCCAGTCACTGCTTAAAGCTACATGAAAAGGAAACAAAACATAGAGTTAGAATCTGAAACTGGTTTACTGTGTCAAGTTTCAAGAAGCTAGCACACACCGTGTTTGATTTAGAGTTCCAAATACGTCTATCAATATAGGAGAAAACAGAGTGAAACGACAAAATTCAAACTGTTACTGGAAACGAACGCTTCAACATAGAAGAACGAAATTTGGGGAACCAAGTGGGCTTAGTGTACTGATCATTACCTGAAAGTATCATCCAGTTTGGGTGAAAAAATATTTGCTGAGATTTCTGGAGACTCGTAATTTTTGGAAGCTTGCAACCCCTTTCAATGAAAGTGTTTCTCCCCAGTCACTGCTTAGGGCTACATGAAAAGGAAACAAAACATATTGTTAGAATGTGAAACTGCATGACTGTGTCAAGTTTCAAGTAGCTAGCACAAACCGTGTTTGATTTAGAGTTCCAAATACATCTATCAATATAGGAGAAAACAGAGTGAAATGCCAGAATGGAAACTGTTACTGGAAACGAACGCTTCAACATAGAAGAACGAAATTTGGAGAACCAAGTGGGCTTACTGTACTGATCATTACCTGAATGTATCATCCAGTTTGGGTGAAAAAATATTTGCTGAGATTTCTGGAGACTCGTAATTTTTGGAAGCTTGCAACCCCTTTCAATGAAAGTGTTTCTCGCCAGTCACTGCTTAAAGCTACATGAAAAGTAAAGAAAACATAGAGTTAGAATGTGAAACTGGTTTACTGTGTCAAGTTTCAAGAAGCTAGCACACACCGTGTTTGATTTAGAGTTCCAAATACATCTATCAATATAGGAGAAAACAGAGTGAAACGACAAAATTCAAACTGTTACTGGAAACGAGCGCTTCAACATAGAAGAACGAAATTTGGGGAACCAAGAGGGCTTAGTGTACTGATCATTAGCTGAAAGTATCATCCAGTTTGGGTGAAAAAATATTTGCTGAGATTTCTGGAGACTCGTAATTTTTGGAAGCTTGCAACCCCTTTCAATGAAAGTGTTTCTCGCCAGTCACTGCTTAGGGCTACAAGAAAAGGAAACAAAACATAGAGTTAGAATGTGAAACTGCTTTACTGTGTCAAGTTTCAAGAAGCTAGCACAAGCCGTGTTTGATTTAGAGTTCCAAATACATCTATCAATATAGGAGAAAACAGAGTGAAATGCCAGAATGGAAACTGTTACTGGAAACGAACGCTTCAACATAGAAGATCGAAATTTGGGGAACCAAGTGGGCGTAGTGTACTGATCATTACCTGAAAGTATCATCCAGTTTGGGTGAAAAAATATTTGCTGAGATTTCTGGAGACTCGTAATTTTTGGAAGCTTGCAACCCCTTTCAATGAAAGTGTTTCTCGCCAGTCACTGCTTAGGGCTACATGAAAAGGAAACAAAACATAGAGTTAGAATCTGAAACTGCTTTACTGTGTCAAGTTTCAAGAAGCTAGCACAAACCGTGTTTGATTTAGAGTTCCAAGTACATCTATCAATATAGGAGAAAACAGAGTGAAACGACAAAATTCAAACTGTTACTGGAAATGAACGCTTCAACATAGAAGAACGAAATTTGGGGAACCAAGTGGGCTTAGTGTACTGATCATTACCTGAAAGTATCATCCAGTTTGGGTGAAAAAATATTTGCTGAGATTTCTGGAGACTCGTAATTTTTGGAAGCTTGCAACCCCTTTCAATGAAAGTGTTTCTCGCCAGTCACAGCTTAGGGCTACATGAAAAGGAAACAAAACATAGAGTTAGAATGTGAAACTGCTTTACTGTGTCAAGTTTCAAGAAGCTAGCACAAACCGTGTTTGATTTAGAGTTCCAAATACATCTATCAATATAGGAGAAAACAGAGTGAAACGACAAAATTCAAACAGTTACTGGAAACGAACGCTTCAACATAGAAGAACGAAATTTGGGGAACCAAGTGGGCTTAGTGTACTGATCATTACCTGAAAGTATCATGCAGTTTGGGTGAAAAAATATTTGCTGAGATTTCTGGAGACTCGTAATTTTTGGAAGGTTGCAACCCCTTTCAATGAAAGTGTTTCTCCCCAGTCACTGCTTAGGGCTACATGAAAAGGAAACAAAACATATTGTTAGAATGTGAAACTGCATTACTGTTTCAAGTTTCAAGAAGCTAGCACAAACCGTGTTTGATTTAGAGTTCCAAATACATCTATCAATATAGGAGAAAACAGAGTGAAATGCCAGAATGGAAACTGTTACTGGAAACGAACGCTTCAACATAGAAGAACGAAATTTGGAGAACCAAGTGGGCCAAGTGTACTGATCATTACCTGAAAGTATCATCCAGTTTGGGTGAAAAAATATTTGCTGAGATTTCTGGAGACTCGTAATTTTTAGAAGCTTGCAACCCCTTTCAATCAAAGTGTTTCTCGCCACTCACTGCTTAGGGCTACATGAAAAGGAAACAAAACATATTGTTAGAATGTGAAACTGCTTTACTGTGTCAAGTTTCAAGGAGCTAGCACAAACCGTGTTTGATTTAGAGTTCCAAATACATCTATCAATATAGGAGAAAACAGAGTGAAATGCCAGAATGGAAACTGTTACTGGAAACGAACACTTCAACATAGAAGATCGAAATTTGGGGAACCAAGTGGGCTTAGTGTACTGATCATTACCTGAAAGTATCATCCAGTTTGGGTGAAAAAATATTTGCTGAGATTTCTGGAGACTCGTAATTTTTGGAAGCTTGCAACCCCTTTCAATGAAAGTGTTTCTTGCCAGTCACTGCTTAGGGCTACATGAAAAAGAAACAAAACATAGAGTTAGAATGTGAAACTGCTTTACTGTGTCAAGTTTCAAGAAGCTAGCACAAACCGTGTTTGATTTAGAGTTCCAAATACATCTATCAATATAGGAGAAAACAGAGTGAAATGCCAGAATAGAAACTGTTACTGGAAACGAACGCTTCAACATAGAAGATCGAAATTTGGAGAACCGAGTGGGCTTAGTGTACTGATCATTACCTGAATGTATCATCCAGTTTGGGTGAAAAAATATTTGCTGAGATTTCTGGAGACTCGTAATTTTTGGAAGCTTGCAACCCCTTTCAATGAAAGTGTTTCTCGCCAGTCACTGCTTAAAGCTACATGAAAAGGAAACAAAACATAGAGTTAGAATGTGAAACTGCTTTACTGTGTCAAGTTTCAAGAAGCTAGCACAAACCGTGTTTGATTTAGAGTTCCAAATACATCTATCAGTATAGGAGAAAACAGAGTGAAATGCCAGAATGGAAACTGTTACTGGAAACGAACGCTTCAACATAGAAGAATGAAATTTGGAGAACCGAGTGGGCTTAGTGTACTGATCATTACCTGAAAGTATCATCCAGTTTGGGTGAAAAAATATTTGCTGAGATTTCTGGAGACTCGTAATTTTTGGAAGCTTGCAACCCCTTTCAATGAAAGTGTTTCTCGCCAGTCACTGCTTAAAGCTACATGAAAAGGAAACAAAACATAGAGTTAGAATGTGAAACTGCTTTACTGTGTAAAGTTTCAAGAAGCTAGCACAAACCGTGTTTGATTTAGAGTTCCAAATACATCTATCAATATAGGAGAAAACAGAGTGAAACGACAAAATTCAAACTGTTACTGGAAACGAACGCTTCAACATAGAAGATCGAAATTTGGGGAACCAAGTGGGCTTAATGTACTGATCATTACCTGAAAGTATCATCCAGTTTGGGTGAAAAAATATTTGCTGAGATTTCTGGAGACTCGTAATTTTTGGAAGCTTGCAACCCCTTTCCATGAAAGTGTTTCTCGCAAGTCACTGCTTAGGGCTACATGAATAGGAAACAAAACATAGAGTTAGAATGTGAAACTGCTTTACTGTGTCAAGTTTCAAGAAGCTAGCACAAACCGTGTTTGATTTAGAGTTCCAAATACATATATCAATATAGGAGAAAACAGAGTGAAACGCAAAAATTCAAAGTTTTACTGGAAACGAACGCTTCAACATAGAAGAACGAAATTTGGGGAACCAAGTGGGCTTAGTGAACTGATCATTATCTGAAAGTATCATGCAGTTTGGGTGAAAAAATATTTGCTGAGATTTCTGGAGACTCGTAATTTTTAGAAGCTTGCAACCCCTTTCAATGAAAGTGTTTCTCGCCAGTCACTGCTTAGGGCTACAAGAAAAAGAAACAAAACATAGAGTTAGAATGTGAAACTGCTTTACTGTGTCAAGTTTCAAGAAGCTAGCACAAACCGTGTTTGATTTAGAGTTCCAAATACATCTATCAATATAGGAGAAAACAGAGTGAAATGCCAGAATGGAAACTGTTACTGGAAACGAACGCTTCAACATAGAGAATGAAATTTGGAGAACTGAGTGGGCTTAGTGTACTGATCATTACCTGAATGTATCATCCAGTTTGGGTGAAAAAATATTTGCTGAGATTTCTGGAGACTCGTAATTTTTGGAAGCTTGCAACCCCTTTCAATGAAAGTGTTTCTCGCCAGTCACTGCTTAAAGCTACATGAAAAGTAAAGAAAACATAGAGTTAGAATGTGAAACTGCTTTACTGTGTCAAGTTTCATGAAGCTAGCACAAACCGTGTTTGATTTAGAGTTCCAAATACATCTATCAATATAGGAGAAAACAGAGTGAAACGACAAAATTCAAACTGTTACTGGAAACGAACGCTTCAACATAGAAGAACGAAATTTGGGGAACCAAGAGGGCTTAGTGTACTGATCATTACCTGAAAGTATCATCCAGTTTGGGTGAAAAAATATTTGCTGAGATTTCTGGAGACTCGTAATTTTTGGAAGCTTGCAACCCCTTTCAATGAAAGTGTTTCTTGCCAGTCACTGCTTAGGGCTACAAGAAAAGGAAACAAAACATAGAGTTAGAATGTGAAACTGCTTTACTGTGTCAAGTTTCAAGAAGCTAGCACAAGCCGTGTTTGATTTAGAGTTCCAAATACATCTATCAATATAGGAGAAAACAGAGTGAAATGCCAGAATGGAAACTGTTACTGGAAACGAACGCTTCAACATAGAAGATCGAAATTTGGGGAACCAAGTGGGCGTAGTGTACTGATCATTACCTGAAAGTATCATCCAGTTTGGGTGAAAAAATATTTGCTGAGATTTCTGGAGACTCGTAATTTTTGGAAGCTTGCAACCCCTTTCAATGAAAGTGTTTCTCGCCAGTCACTGCTTAGGGCTACATGAAAAGGAAACAAAACATAGAGTTAGAATCTGAAACTGCTTTACTGTGTCAAGTTTCAAGAAGCTAGCACAAACCGTGTTTGATTTAGAGTTCCAAATACATCTATCAATATAGGAGAAAACAGAGTGAAACGACAAAATTCAAACTGTTACTGGAAATGAACGCTTCAACATAGAAGAACGAAATTTGGGGAACCAAGTGGGCTTAGTGTACTGATCATTACCTGAAAGTATCATCCAGTTTGGGTGAAAAAATATTTGCTGAGATTTCTGGAGACTCGTAATTTTTGGAAGCTTGCAACCCCTTTCAATGAAAGTGTTTCTCGCCAGTCACTGCTTAGGGCTACATGAAAAGGAAACAAAACATAGAGTTAGAATGTGAAACTGCTTTACTGTGTCAAGTTTCAAGAAGCTAGCACAAACCGTGTTTGATTTAGAGTTCCAAATACATCTATCAATATAGGAGAAAATAGAGTGAAATGCCAGAATGGAAACTGTTACTGGAAACGAACGCTTCAACATAGAAGAACGAAACTTGGAGAACCAAGTGGGCTTAGTGTACTGATCATTACCTGAATGTATCATCCAGTTTGGGTGAAAAAATATTTGCTGAGATTTCTGGAGACTCGTAATTTTTGGAAGCTTGCAACCCCTTTCAATGAAAGTGTTTCTCTCCAGTCACTGCTTAAAGCTACATGAAAAGTAAACAAAATATAGAGTTAGAATGTGAAACTGCTTTACTGTGTCAAGTTTCAAGAAGCTAGCACAAACCGTGTTTGATTTAGAGTTCCAAATACATCTATCAATATAGGAGAAAACAGAGTGAAACGACAAAATTCAAACTGTTACTGGAAACGAACGCTTCAACATAGAAGAACGAAATTTGGGGAACCAAGTGGGCTTAGTGTACTGATCATTACCTGAAAGAATTATCCAGTTTGGGTGAAAAAATATTTGCTGAGATTTCTGGAGACTCGTAATTTTTGGAAGCTTGCAACCCCTTTCAATGAAAGTGTTTCTCGCCAGTCACTGCTTAAAGCTACATGAAAAGGAAACAAAACATAGAGTTAGAATGTGAAACTGCTTTACTGTGTCAAGTTTCAAGAAGCTAGCACAAACCGTGTTTGATTTAGAGTTCCAAATACATCTATCAATATAGGAGAAAACAGAGTGAAATGCCAGAATGGAAACTGTTACTGGAAACGAACGCTTCAACATAGAAGAATGAAATTTGGAGAACCGAGTGGGCTTAGTGTACTGATCATTACCTGAAAGTATCATCCAGTTTGGGTGAAAAAATATTTGCTGTGATTTCTGGAGACTCGTAATTTTTGGAAGCTTGCAACCCCTTTCAATGAAAGTGTTTCTCGCCAGTCACTGCTTAAAGCTACATGAAAAGGAAACAAAACATAGAGTTAGAATCTGAAACTGGTTTACTGTGTCAAGTTTCAAGAAGCTAGCACACACCGTGTTTGATTTAGAGTTCCAAATACGTCTATCAATATAGGAGAAAACAGAGTAAAAACGACAAAATTCAAACTGTTACTGGAAACGAACGCTTCAACATAGAAGAACGAAATTTGGGGAACCAAGTGGGCTTAGTGTACTGATCATTACCTGAAAGTATCATCCAGTTTGGGTGAAAAAATATTTGCTGAGATTTCTGGAGACTCGTAATTTTTGGAAGCTTGCAACCCCTTTCAATGAAAGTGTTTCTCGCCAGTCACTGCTTAGGGCTACATGAAAAGGAAACAAAACATAGAGTTAGAATCTGAAACTGCTTTACTGTGTCAAGTTTCAAGAAGCTAGCACAAACCGTGTTTGATTTAGAGTTCCAAATACATCTATCAATATAGGAGAAAACAGAGTGAAACGACAAAATTCAAACAGTTACTGGAAACGAACGCTTCAACATACAAGAACGAAATTTGGGGAACCAAGTGGGCTTAGTGTACTGATCATTACCTGAAAGTATCATGCAGTTTGGGTGAAAAAATATTTGCTGAGATTTCTGGAGACTCGTAATTTTTGGAAGGTTGCAACCCCTTTCAATGAAAGTGTTTCTCCCCAGTCACTGCTTAGGGCTACATGAAAAGGAAACAAAACATATTGTTAGAATGTGAAACTGCATGACTGTGTCAAGTTTCAAGTAGCTAGCACAAACCGTGTTTGATTTAGAGTTCCAAATACATCTATCAATATAGGAGAAAACAGAGTGAAATGCCAGAATGGAAACTGTTACTGGAAACGAACGCTTCAACATAGAAGAACGAAATTTGGAGAACCAAGTGGGCTTACTGTACTGATCATTACCTGAATGTATCATCCAGTTTGGGTGAAAAAATATTTGCTGAGATTTCTGGAGACTCGTAATTTTTGGAAGCTTGCAACCCCTTTCAATGAAAGTGTTTCTCGCCAGTCACTGCTTAAAGCTACATGAAAAGTAAAGAAAACATAGAGTTAGAATGTGAAAATGCTTTACTGTGTCAAGTTTCATGAAGCTAGCACAAACCGTGTTTGATTTAGAGTTCCAAATACATCTATCAATATAGGAGAAAACAGAGTGAAACGACAAAATTCAAACTGTTACTGGAAACGAGCGCTTCAACATAGAAGAACGAAATTTGGGGAACCAAGAGGGCTTAGTGTACTGATCATTACCTGAAAGTATCATCCAGTTTGGGTGAAAAAATATTTGCTGAGATTTCTGGAGACTCGTAATTTTTGGAAGCTTGCAACCCCTTTCAATGAAAGTGTTTCTCGCCAGTCACTGCTTAGGGCTACAAGAAAAGGAAACAAAACATAGAGTTAGAATGTGAAACTGCTTTACTGTGTCAAGTTTCAAGAAGCTAGCACAAGCCGTGTTTGATTTAGAGTTCCAAATACATCTATCAATATAGGAGAAAACAGAGTGAAATGCCAGAATGGAAACTGTTACTGGAAACGAACGCTTCAACATAGAAGATCGAAATTTGTGGAACCAAGTGGGCGTAGTGTACTGATCATTACCTGAAAGTATCATCCAGTTTGGGTGAAAAAATATTTGCTGAGATTTCTGGAGACTCGTAATTTTTGGAAGCTTGCAACCCCTTTCAATGAAAGTGTTTCTCGCCAGTCACTGCTTAGGGCTACATGAAAAGGAAACA
Source organism: Spermophilus citellus (assembly GCF_964194105.1). Lineage (NCBI taxonomy): Eukaryota > Metazoa > Chordata > Mammalia > Rodentia > Sciuridae > Spermophilus > Spermophilus citellus. The sequence continues at coordinate 82,285,155 of NC_138185.1, read as the reverse complement.
AAACATAGAGTTAGAATCTGAAACTGCTTTACTGTGTCAAGTTTCAAGAAGCTAGCACAAACCGTGTTTGATTTAGAGTTCCAAGTACATCTATCAATATAGGAGAAAACAGGGTGAAACGACAAAATTCAAACTGTTACTGGAAATGAACGCTTCAACATAGAAGAACGAAATTTGGGGAACCAAGTGGGCTTAGTGTACTGATCATTACCTGAAAGTATCATCCAGTTTGGGTGAAAAAATATTTGCTGAGATTTCTGGAGACTCGTAATTTTTGGAAGCTTGCAACCCCTTTCCATGAAAGTGTTTCTCGCAAGTCACTGCTTAGGGCTACATGAATAGGAAACAAAACATAGAGTTAGAATCTGAAACTGCTTTACTGTGTCAAGTTTCAAGAAGCTAGCACAAACCGTGTTTGATTTAGAGTTCCAAATACATATATCAATATAGGAGAAAACAGAGTGAAACGCAAAAATTCAAAGTTTTACTGGAAACGAACGCTTCAACATAGAAGAACGAAATTTGGGGAACCAAGTGGGCTTAGTGAACTGATCATTATCTGAAAGTATCATGCAGTTTGGGTGAAAAAATATTTGCTGAGATTTCTGGAGACTCGTAATTTTTAGAAGCTTGCAACCCCTTTCAATGAAAGTGTTTCTCGCCAGTCACTGCTTAGGGCTACAAGAAAAAGAAACAAAACATAGAGTTAGAATGTGAAACTGCTTTACTGTGTCAAGTTTCAAGAAGCTAGCACAAACCGTGTTTGATTTAGAGTTCCAAATACATCTATCAATATAGGAGAAAACAGAGTGAAATGCCAGAATGGAAACTGTTACTGGAAACGAACGCTTCAACATAGAGAATGAAATTTGGAGAACTGAGTGGGCTTAGTGTACTGATCATTACCTGAAAGTATCATCCAGTTTGGGTGAAAAAATATTTGCTGAGATTTCTGGAGACTCGTAATTTTTGGAAGCTTGCAACCCCTTTCAATGAAAGTGTTTCTCGCCAGTCACTGCTTAGGGCTACATGAAAAGGAAACAAAACATAGAGTTAGAATCTGAAACTGCTTTACTGTGTCAAGTTTCAAGAAGCTAGCACAAACCGTGTTTGATTTAGAGTTCCAAGTACATCTATCAATATAGGAGAAAACAGAGTGAAACGACAAAATTCAAACTGTTACTGGAAATGAACGCTTCAACATAGAAGAACGAAATTTGGGGAACCAAGTGGGCTTAGTGTACTGATCATTACCTGAAAGTATCATCCAGTTTGGGTGAAAAAATATTTGCTGAGATTTCTGGAGACTCGTAATTTTTGGAAGCTTGCAACCCCTTTCAATGAAAGTGTTTCTCGCCAGTAACTGCTTAGGGCTACATGAAAAGGAAACAAAACATAGAGTTAGAATGTGAAACTGCTTTACTGTGTCAAGTTTCAAGAAGCTAGCACAAACCGTGTTTGATTTAGAGTTCCAAATACATCTATCAATATAGGAGAAAATAGAGTGAAATGCCAGAATGGAAACTGTTACTGGAAACGAACGCTTCAACATAGAAGAACGAAACTTGGAGAACCAAGTGGGCTTAGTGTACTGATCATTACCTGAATGTATCATCCAGTTTGGGTGAAAAAATATTTGCTGAGATTTCTGGAGACTCGTAATTTTTGGAAGCTTGCAACCCCTTTCAATGAAAGTGTTTCTCGCCAGTCACTGCTTAAAGCTACATGAAAAGTAAACAAAACATAGAGTTAGAATGTGAAACTGCTTTACTGTGTCAAGTTTCAAGAAGCTAGCACAAACCGTGTTTGATTTAGAGTTCCAAATACATCTATCAATATAGGAGAAAACAGAGTGAAACGACAAAATTCAAACTGTTACTGGAAACGAACGCTTCAACATAGAAGAACGAAATTTGGGGAACCAAGTGGGCTTAGTGTACTGATCATTACCTGAAAGAATTATCCAGTTTGGGTGAAAAAATATTTGCTGAGATTTCTGGAGACTCGTAATTTTTGGAAGCTTGCAACCCCTTTCAATGAAAGTGTTTCTCGCCAGTCACTGCTTAAAGCTACATGAAAAGGAAACAAAACATAGAGTTAGAATGTGAAACTGCTTTACTGTGTCAAGTTTCAAGAAGCTAGCACAAACCGTGTTTGATTTAGAGTTCCAAATACATCTATCAATATAGGAGAAAACAGTGAAATGCCAGAATGGAAACTGTTACTGGAAACGAACGCTTCAACATAGAAGAATGAAATTTGGAGAACCGAGTGGGCTTAGTGTACTGATCATTACCTGAAAGTATCATCCAGTTTGGGTGAAAAAATATTTGCTGTGATTTCTGGAGACTCGTAATTTTTGGAAGCTTGCAACCCCTTTCAATGAAAGTGTTTCTCGCCAGTCACTGCTTAAAGCTACATGAAAAGGAAACAAAACATAGAGTTAGAATCTGAAACTGGTTTACTGTGTCAAGTTTCAAGAAGCTAGCACACACCGTGTTTGATTTAGAGTTCCAAATACGTCTATCAATATAGGAGAAAACAGAGTGAAACGACAAAATTCAAACTGTTACTGGAAACGAACGCTTCAACATAGAAGAACGAAATTTGGGGAACCAAGTGGGCTTAGTGTACTGATCATTACCTGAAAGTATCATCCAGTTTGGGTGAAAAAATATTTGCTGAGATTTCTGGAGACTCGTAATTTTTGGAAGCTTGCAACCCCTTTCAATGAAAGTGTTTCTCCCCAGTCACTGCTTAGGGCTACATGAAAAGGAAACAAAACATATTGTTAGAATGTGAAACTGCATGACTGTGTCAAGTTTCAAGTAGCTAGCACAAACCGTGTTTGATTTAGAGTTCCAAATACATCTATCAATATAGGAGAAAACAGAGTGAAATGCCAGAATGGAAACTGTTACTGGAAACGAACGCTTCAACATAGAAGAACGAAATTTGGAGAACCAAGTGGGCTTACTGTACTGATCATTACCTGAATGTATCATCCAGTTTGGGTGAAAAAATATTTGCTGAGATTTCTGGAGACTCGTAATTTTTGGAAGCTTGCAACCCCTTTCAATGAAAGTGTTTCTCGCCAGTCACTGCTTAAAGCTACATGAAAAGTAAAGAAAACATAGAGTTAGAATGTGAAACTGGTTTACTGTGTCAAGTTTCAAGAAGCTAGCACACACCGTGTTTGATTTAGAGTTCCAAATACATCTATCAATATAGGAGAAAACAGAGTGAAACGACAAAATTCAAACTGTTACTGGAAACGAGCGCTTCAACATAGAAGAACGAAATTTGGGGAACCAAGAGGGCTTAGTGTACTGATCATTAGCTGAAAGTATCATCCAGTTTGGGTGAAAAAATATTTGCTGAGATTTCTGGAGACTCGTAATTTTTGGAAGCTTGCAACCCCTTTCAATGAAAGTGTTTCTCGCCAGTCACTGCTTAGGGCTACAAGAAAAGGAAACAAAACATAGAGTTAGAATGTGAAACTGCTTTACTGTGTCAAGTTTCAAGAAGCTAGCACAAGCCGTGTTTGATTTAGAGTTCCAAATACATCTATCAATATAGGAGAAAACAGAGTGAAATGCCAGAATGGAAACTGTTACTGGAAACGAACGCTTCAACATAGAAGATCGAAATTTGGGGAACCAAGTGGGCGTAGTGTACTGATCATTACCTGAAAGTATCATCCAGTTTGGGTGAAAAAATATTTGCTGAGATTTCTGGAGACTCGTAATTTTTGGAAGCTTGCAACCCCTTTCAATGAAAGTGTTTCTCGCCAGTCACTGCTTAGGGCTACATGAAAAGGAAACAAAACATAGAGTTAGAATCTGAAACTGCTTTACTGTGTCAAGTTTCAAGAAGCTAGCACAAACCGTGTTTGATTTAGAGTTCCAAGTACATCTATCAATATAGGAGAAAACAGAGTGAAACGACAAAATTCAAACTGTTACTGGAAATGAACGCTTCAACATAGAAGAACGAAATTTGGGGAACCAAGTGGGCTTAGTGTACTGATCATTACCTGAAAGTATCATCCAGTTTGGGTGAAAAAATATTTGCTGAGATTTCTGGAGACTCGTAATTTTTGGAAGCTTGCAACCCCTTTCAATGAAAGTGTTTCTCGCCAGTAACTGCTTAGGGCTACATGAAAAGGAAACAAAACATAGAGTTAGAATGTGAAACTGCTTTACTGTGTCAAGTTTCAAGAAGCTAGCACAAACCGTGTTTGATTTAGAGTTCCAAATACATCTATCAATATAGGAGAAAATAGAGTGAAATGCCAGAATGGAAACTGTTACTGGAAACGAACGCTTCAACATAGAAGAACGAAATTTGGAGAACCAAGTGGGCTTACTGTACTGATCATTACCTGAATGTATCATCCAGTTTGGGTGAAAAAATATTTGCTGAGATTTCTGGAGACTCGTAATTTTTGGAAGCTTGCAACCCCTTTCAATGAAAGTGTTTCTCGCCAGTCACTGCTTAAAGCTACATGAAAAGTAAAGAAAACATAGAGTTAGAATGTGAAACTGCTTTACTGTGTCAAGTTTCATGAAGCTAGCACAAACCGTGTTTGATTTAGAGTTCCAAATACATCTATCAATATAGGAGAAAACAGAGTGAAACGACAAAATTCAAACTGTTACTGGAAACGAACGCTTCAACATAGAAGAACGAAATTTGGGGAACCAAGAGGGCTTAGTGTACTGATCATTACCTGAAAGAATTATCCAGTTTGGGTGAAAAAATATTTGCTGAGATTTCTGGAGACTCGTAATTTTTGGAAGCTTGCAACCCCTTTCAATTAAAGTGTTTCTCGCCAGTCACTGCTTAGGGCTACATGAAAAGGAAACAAAACATAGAGTTAGAATCTGAAACTGCTTTACTGTGTCAAGTTTCAAGAAGCTAGCACAAACCGTGTTTGATTTAGAGTTCCAAATACATCTATCAATATAGGAGAAAACAGAGTGAAACGACAAAATTCAAACAGTTACTGGAAACGAACGCTTCAACATACAAGAACGAAATTTGGGGAACCAAGTGGGCTTAGTGTACTGATCATTACCTGAAAGTATCATGCAGTTTGGGTGAAAAAATATTTGCTGAGATTTCTGGAGACTCGTAATTTTTGGAAGGTTGCAACCCCTTTCAATGAAAGTGTTTCTCCCCAGTCACTGCTTAGGGCTACATGAAAAGGAAACAAAACATATTGTTAGAATGTGAAACTGCATGACTGTGTCAAGTTTCAAGTAGCTAGCACAAACCGTGTTTGATTTAGAGTTCCAAATACATCTATCAATATAGGAGAAAACAGAGTGAAATGCCAGAATGGAAACTGTTACTGGAAACGAACGCTTCAACATAGAAGAACGAAATTTGGAGAACCAAGTGGGCTTACTGTACTGATCATTACCTGAAAGTATCATCCAGTTTGGGTGAAAAAATATTTGCTGAGATTTCTGGAGACTCGTAATTTTTAGAAGCTTGCAACCCCTTTCAATCAAAGTGTTTCTCGCCAGTCACTGCTTAGGGCTACATGAAAAGGAAACAAAACATATTGTTAGAATGTGAAACTGCTTTACTGTGTCAAGTTTCAAGAAGCTAGCACAAACCGTGTTTGATTTAGAGTTCCAAATACATCTATCAATATAGGAGAAAACAGAGTGAAATGCCAGAATGGAAACTGTTACTGGAAACGAACACTTCAACATAGAAGATCGAAATTTGGGGAACCAAGTGGGCTTAGTGTACTGATCATTACCTGAAAGTATCATCCTGTTTTGGTGAAAAAATATTTGCTGAGATTTCTGGAGACTCGTAATTTTTGGAAGCTTGCAACCCCTTTCAATGAAAGTGTTTCTCGCCGGTCACTGCTTAGGGCTACAAGAAAAGGAAACAAAACATAGAGTTAGAATGTGAAACTGCTTTACTGTGTCAAGTTTCAAGAAGCTAGCACAAACCGTGTTTGATTTAGAGTTCCAAATACATCTATCAATATAGGAGAAAACAGAGTGAAATGCCAGAATGGAAACTGTTACTGGAAACGAACGCTTCAACATAGAAGATCGAAATTTGGGGAACCAAGTGGGCTTAGTGTACTGATCATTACCTGAAAGTATCATCCAGTTTGGGTGAAAAAATATTTGCTGAGATTTCTGGAGACTCGTAATTTTTGGAAGCTTGCAACCCCTTTCAATGAAAGTGTTTCTCGCCAGTCACTGCTTAGGGCTACATGAAAAGGAAACAAAACATAGAGTTAGAATGTAAAACTGCTTTACTGTGTCAAGATTCAAGAAGCTAGCACAAACCGTGTTTGATTTAGAGTTCCAAATACATCTATCAATATAGGAGAAAACAGAGTGAAATGCCAGAATGGAAACTGTTACTGGAAACGAACGCTTCAACATAGAAGAATGAAATTTGGAGAACCGAGTGGGCTTAGTGTACTGATCATTACCTGAAAGTATCATCCAGTTTGGGTGAAAAAATATTTGCTTAGATTTCTGGAGACTCGTAATTTTTGGAAGCTTCCAACCCCTTTCAATGAAAGTGTTTCTCGCCAGTCACTGCTTAAAGCTACATGAAAAGGAAACAAAACATAGAGTTAGAATCTGAAACTGCTTTACTGTGTCAAGTTTCAAGAAGCTAGCACAAACCGTGTTTGATTTAGAGTTCCAAATACATCTATCAATATAGGAGAAAACAGAGTGAAACGACAAAATTCAAACTGTTACTCGAAACGAACGCTTCAACATAGAAGAACGAAATTTGGGGAACCAAGTGGGCTTAGTGTACTGATCATTACCTGAAAGTATCATCCAGTTTGGGTGAAAAAATATTTGCTGAGATTTCTGGAGACTTGTAATTTTTGGAAGCTTGCAACCCCTTTCAATGAAAGTGTTTCTCGCCAGTCACTGCTTAGGGCTACATGAAAAGGAAACAAAACATAGAGTTAGAATGTGAAACTGCTTTACTGTGTCAAGTTTCAAGAAGCTAGCACAAACCGTGTTTGATTTAGAGTTCCAAATACATCTATCAATATAGGAGAAAACAGAGTGAAACGCCAAAATTCAAACTGTTACTGGAAACGAACGCTTCAACATAGAAGAACGAAATTTGGGGAACCAAGTGGGCTTAGTGTACTGATCATTACCTGAAAGTATCATGCAGTTTGGGTGAAAAAATATTTGCTGAGATTTCTGGAGACTCGTAATTTTTGGAAGCTTGCAACCCCTTTCAATGAAAGTGTTTCTCGCCAGTCACTGCTTAGGGCTACATGAAAAGGAAACAAAACATAGAGTTAGAATGTGAAACTGCTTTACTGTGTCAAGTTTCAAGAAGCTAGCACAAACCGTGTTTGATTTAGAGTTCCAAATACATCTATCAATATAGGAGAAAACAGAGTGAAATGCCAGAATGGAAACTGTTACTGGAAACGAACGCTTCAACATAGAAGCACGAAATTTGGACAACCAAGTGGGCTTAGTGTACTGATCATTACCTGAATGTATCATCCAGTTTGGGTGAAAAAATATTTGCTGAGATTTCTGGAGACTCGTAATTTTTGGAAGCTTGCAACCCCTTTCAATGAAAGTGTTTCTTGCCAGTCACTGCTTAAAGCTACATGAAAAGGAAACAAAACATAGAGTTAGAATGTGAAACTGCTTTACTGTGTCAAGTTTCAAGAAGCTAGCACAAACCGTGTTTGATTTAGAGTTCCAAATACATCTATCAATATAGGAGAAAACAGAGTGAAATGCCAGAATGGAAACTGTTACTGGAAACGAACGCTTCAACATAGAAGATCGAAATTTGGGGAACCAAGTGGGCTTAGTGTACTGATCATTACCTGAAAGTATCATGCAGTTTGGGTGAAAAAATATTTGCTGAGATTTCTGGAGACTCGTAATTTTTGGAAGCTTGCAACCCCTTTCAATGAAAGTGTTTCTCGCCAGTCACTGCTTAGGGCTACATGAAAAGGAAACAAAACATAGAGTTAGAATGTTAAACTGCTTTACTGTGTCAAGTTTCAAGAAGCTAGCACAAACCGTGTTTGATTTAGAGTTCCAAATACATCTATCAATATAGGAGAAAACAGAGTGAAACGCAAAAATTCAAACTGTTACTGGAAATGAACGCTTCAACATAGAAGAACGAAATTTGGGGAACCAAGTGGGCTTAGTGTACTGATCATTACCTGAAAGTATCATCCAGTTTGGGTGAAAAAATATTTGCTGAGATTTCTGGAGACTCGTAATTTTTGGAAGCTTGGAACCCCTTTCAATGAAAGAGTTTCTTGAGAGTCACTGCTTAGGGCTACATGAAAAGGAAACAAAACATAGAGTTAGAATGTGAAACTGCTTTACTGTGTCAAGTTTCAAGAAGCTAGCACAAACCGTGTTTGATTTAGAATTCCAAATACATCTATCAATATAGGAGAAAACAGAGTGAAATGCCAGAATGGAAACTGTTACTGGAAACGAACGCTTCAACATAGAAGAAGGAAATTTGGAGAACCAAGTGGGCTTAGTGTACTGATCATTACCTGAATGTATCATCCAGTTTGGGTGAAAAAATATTTGCTGAGATTTCTGGAGACTCGTAATTTTTGGAAGCTTGCAACCCCTTTCAATGAAAGTGTTTCTCGCCAGTCACTGCTTAAAGCTACATGAAAAGGAAACAAAACATAGAGTTAGAATGTGAAACTGCTTTACTGTGTCAAGTTTCAAGAAGCTAGCACAAACCGTGTTTGATTTAGAGTTCCAAATACATCTATCAATATAGGAGAAAACAGAGTGAAACGACAAAATTCAAACTGTTACTGGAAACGAACGCTTCAACATAGAAGGACGAAATTTGGGGAACCAAGAGGTCTTAGTGTACTGATCATTACCTGAAAGTATCATCCAGTTTGGGTGAAAAAATATTTGCTGAGATTTCTGGAGACTCGTAATTTTTGGAAGCTTGCAACCCCTTTCAATGAAAGTGTTTCTCGCCAGTCACTGCTTAAAGCTACATGAAAAGGAAACAAAACATAGAGTTAGAATGTGAAACTGCTTTACTGTGTCAAGTTTCAAGAAGCTAGCACAAACCGTGTTTGATTTAGAGTTCCAAATACATCTATCAATATAGGAGAAAACAGAGTGAAATGCCAGAATGGAAACTGTTACTGGAAACGAACGCTTCAACATAGAAGATCGAAATTTGGGGAACCAAGTGGGCTTAGTGTACTGAACATTACCTGAAAGTATCATCCAGTTTGGGTGAAAAAATATTTGCTTAGATTTCTGGAGACTCGTAATTTTTGGAAGATTGCAACCCCTTTCAATGAAAGTGTTTCTCGCCAGTCACTGCTTAGGGCTACATGAAAAGGAAACAAAACATATTGTTAGAATGTGAAACTGCATTACTGTGTCATGTTTCAAGAAGCTAGCACAAACCGTGTTTGATTTAGAGTTCCAAATACATCTATCAATATAGGAGAAAACAGAGTGAAATGCCAGAATGGAAACTGTTACTGGAAACGAACGCTTCAACATAGAAGAACGAAATTTGGAGAACCGAGTGGGCCAAGTGTACTGATCATTACCTGAAAGTATCATCCAGTTTGGGTGAAAAAATATTTGCTGAGGTTTCTGGAGACTCGTAATTTTTAGAAGCTTGCAACCCCTTTCAATGAAAGTGTTTCTCGCCAGTCACTGCTTAGGGCTACATGAAAAGGAAACAAAACATATTGTTAGAATGTGAAACTGCATTACTGTGTCAAGTTTCAAGAAGCTAGCACAAACCGTGTTTGATTTAGAGTTCCAAATACATCTATCAATATAGGAGAAAAGAGAGTGAAATGCCAGAATGGAAACTGTTACTGGAAACGAACGCTTCAACATAGAAGAACGAAATTTGGAGAACCAAGTGGGCCAAGTGTACTGATAATTACCTGAAAGTATCATCCAGTTTGGGTGAAAAAATATTTGCTGAGATTTCTGGAGACTCGTAATTTTTAGAAGCTTGCAACCCCTTTCAATGAAAGTGTTTCTCGCCATTCACTGCTTAGGGCTACATGAAAAGGAAACAAAACATATTGTTAGAATGTCAAACTGCTTTACTGTGTCAAGTTTCAAGAAGCTAGCACAAACCGTGTTTGATTTAGAGTTCCAAATACATCTATCAATATAGGAGAAAACAGAGTGAAATGCCAGAATGGAAACTGTTACTGGAAACGAACACTTCAACATAGAAGATCGAAATTTGGGGAACCAAGTGGGCTTAGTGTACTGATCATTACCTGAAAGTATCATCCTGTTTGGGTGAAAAAATATTTGCTGAGATTTCTGGAGACTCGTAATTTTTGGAAGCTTGCAACCCCTTTCAATGAAAGTGTTTCTCGCCCGTCACTGCTTAGGGCTACAAGAAAAGGAAACAAAACATAGAGTCAGAATGTGAAACTGCTTTACTGTGTCAAGTTTCAAGAAGCTAGCACAAACCGTGTTTGATTTAGAGTTCCAAATACATCTATCAATATAGGAGAAAACAGAGTGAAATGCCAGAATGGAAACTGTTACTGGAAACGAACGCTTCAACATAGAAGATCGAAATTTGGGGAACCAAGTGGGGTTAGTGTACTAATCATTACCTGAAAGTAACATCCTGTTTGGGTGAAAAAATATTTGCTGAGATTTCTGGAGACTTGTAATTTTTGGAAGCTTGCAACCCCTTTCAATGAAAGTGTTTCTCGCCAGTCACTGCTTAGGGCTACAAGAAAAGGAAACAAAACATAGAGTTAGAATGTGAAACTGCTTTACTGTGTCAAGTTTCAAGAAGCTAGCACAAACCGTGTTTGATTTAGAGTTCCAAGTACATCTATCAATATAGGAGAAAACAGAGTGAAACGAAAAAATTCAAACTGTTACTGGAAACGAACGCTTCAACATAGAAGAACGAAATTTGGGGAACCAAGTGGGCTTAGTGTACTGATCATTACCTGAAAGTATCATCCAGTTTGGGTGAAAAAATATTTGCTTAGATTTCTGGAGACTCGTAATTTTTGGAAGATTGCAACCCCTTTCAATGAAAGTGTTTCTCGCCAGTCACTGCTTAGGGCTACATGAAAAGGAAACAAAACATATTGTTAGAATGTGAAACTGCATTACTGTGTCATGTTTCAAGAAGCTAGCACAAACCGTGTTTGATTTAGAGTTCCAAATACATCTATCAATATAGGAGAAAACAGAGTGAAATGCCAGAATGGAAACTGTTACTGGAAACGAACGCTTCAACATAGAAGAACGAAATTTGGAGAACCGAGTGGGCCAAGTGTACTGATCATTACCTGAAAGTATCATCCAGTTTGGGTGAAAAAATATTTGCTGAGGTTTCTGGAGACTCGTAATTTTTAGAAGCTTGCAACCCCTTTCAATGAAAGTGTTTCTCGCCAGTCACTGCTTAGGGCTACATGAAAAGGAAACAAAACATATTGTTAGAATGTGAAACTGCATTACTGTGTCAAGTTTCAAGAAGCTAGCACAAACCGTGTTTGATTTAGAGTTCCAAATACATCTATCAATATAGGAGAAAAGAGAGTGAAATGCCAGAATGGAAACTGTTACTGGAAACGAACGCTTCAACATAGAAGAACGAAATTTGGAGAACCAAGTGGGCCAAGTGTACTGATAATTACCTGAAAGTATCATCCAGTTTGGGTGAAAAAATATTTGCTGAGATTTCTGGAGACTCGTAATTTTTAGAAGCTTGCAACCCCTTTCAATGAAAGTGTTTCTCGCCATTCACTGCTTAGGGCTACATGAAAAGGAAACAAAACATATTGTTAGAATGTCAAACTGCTTTACTGTGTCAAGTTTCAAGAAGCTAGCACAAACCGTGTTTGATTTAGAGTTCCAAATACATCTATCAATATAGGAGAAAACAGAGTGAAATGCCAGAATGGAAACTGTTACTGGAAACGAACACTTCAACATAGAAGATCGAAATTTGGGGAACCAAGTGGGCTTAGTGTACTGATCATTACCTGAAAGTATCATCCTGTTTGGGTGAAAAAATATTTGCTGAGATTTCTGGAGACTCGTAATTTTTGGAAGCTTGCAACCCCTTTCAATGAAAGTGTTTCTCGCCCGTCACTGCTTAGGGCTACAAGAAAAGGAAACAAAACATAGAGTCAGAATGTGAAACTGCTTTACTGTGTCAAGTTTCAAGAAGCTAGCACAAACCGTGTTTGATTTAGAGTTCCAAATACATCTATCAATATAGGAGAAAACAGAGTGAAATGCCAGAATGGAAACTGTTACTGGAAACGAACGCTTCAACATAGAAGATCGAAATTTGGGGAACCAAGTGGGGTTAGTGTACTAATCATTACCTGAAAGTAACATCCTGTTTGGGTGAAAAAATATTTGCTGAGATTTCTGGAGACTTGTAATTTTTGGAAGCTTGCAACCCCTTTCAATGAAAGTGTTTCTCGCCAGTCACTGCTTAGGGCTACAAGAAAAGGAAACAAAACATAGAGTTAGAATGTGAAACTGCTTTACTGTGTCAAGTTTCAAGAAGCTAGCACAAACCGTGTTTGATTTAGAGTTCCAAGTACATCTATCAATATAGGAGAAAACAGAGTGAAACGAAAAAATTCAAACTGTTACTGGAAACGAACGCTTCAACATAGAAGAACGAAATTTCGGGAACCAAGTGGGCTTAGTATACTGATCATTACCTGAAAGTATCATCCAGTTTGGGTGAAAAAATATTTGCTGAGATTTCTGGAGACTCGTAATTTTTGGAAGCTTGCAACCCCTTTCAATGAAAGTGTTTCTCGCCAGTCACTGCTTAGGGCTACATGAAAAGGAAACAAAACATAGAGTTAGAATGTGAAACTGCTTTACTGTGTCAAGTTTCAAGAAGCTAGCACAAACCGTGTTTGATTTAGAGTTCCAAATACATCTATCAATATAGGAGAAAACAGAGTGAAATGCCAGAATGGAAACTGTTACTGGAAACGAACGCTTCAACATAGAAGAACGAAATTTGGAGAACCAAGTGGGCTTAGTGTACTGATCATTACCTGAATGTATCATCCAGTTTGGGTGAAAAAATATTTGCTGAGATTTCTGGAGACTCGTAATTTTTGGAAGCTTGCAACCCCTTTCAATGAAAGTGTTTCTTGCCAGTCACTGCTTAAAGCTACATGAAAAGGAAACAAAACATAGAGTTAGAATGTGAAACTGCTTTACTGTGTCAAGTTTCAAGAAGCTAGCACAAACCGTGTTTGATTTAGAGTTCCAAATACATCTATCAATATAGGAGAAAACAGAGTGAAACGACAAAATTCAAACTGTTACTGGAAACGAACGCTTCAACATAGAAGAACGAAATTTGGGGAACCAAGAGGGCTTAGTGTACTGATCATTACCTGAAAGTATCATGCAGTTTGGGTGAAAAAATATTTGCTGAGATTTCTGGAGACTCGTAATTTTTGGAAGCTTGCAACCCCTTTCAATGAAAGTGTTTCTCGCCAGTCACTGCTTAAAGCTACATGAAAAGGAAACAAAACTTAGAGCTAGAATGTGAAACTGCTTTACTGTGTCAAGTTTCAAGAAGCTAGCGCAAACCGTGTTTGATTTAGAGTTCCAAATACATCTATCAATATAGGAGAAAACAGAGTGAAATGCCAGAATGGAAACTGTTACTGGAAACGAACGCTTCAACATAGAAGAGTGAAATTTGGAGAACCAAGTGGGCTTAGTGTACTGATCATTACCTGAAAGTATCATCCAGTTTGGGTGAAAAAATGTTTGCTGAGATTTCTGGAGACTCGTAATTATTGGAAGCTTGCAACCCCTTTCAATGAAAGTGTTTCTCGCCAGTCACTGCTTAGGGCTACATGAAAAGGAAACAAAACATAGAGTTAGAATGTGAAACAGCTTTACTGTGTCAAGTTTCAAGAAGCTAGCACAAACCATGTTTGATTTAGAGTTCCAAATACATCTATCAATATAGGAGAAAACAGAGTGAAATGCCAGAATGGAAACTGTTACTGGAAACGAATGCTTCAACATAGAAGAATGAAATTTGGAGAACCAAGTGGGCCAAGTGTACTGATCATTACCTGAAAGTATCATCCAGTTTGGGTTAAAAAATATTTGCTGAGATTTCTGGAGACTCGTAATTTTTAGAAGCTTGCAACCCCTTTCAATGAAAGTGTTTCTCGCCAGTCACTGCTTAGGGCTACATGAAAACGAAACAAAACATAGAGTTAGAATGTGAAACTGCTTTACTGTGTCAAGTTTCAAGAAGCTAGCACAAACCGTGTTTGATTTAGAGTTCCAAATACATCTATCAATATAGGAGAAAACAGAGTGGAATGCCAGAATGGAAACTGTTACTGGAAACGAACACTTCAACATAGAAGATCGAAATTTGGAGAACCGAGTGGGCTTAGTGTACTGATCATTACCTGAAAGTATCATCCAGTTTGGTTGAAAAAATATGTGCTGAGATTTCTGGAGACTCCTAATTTTTGGAAGCTTGCAACCCCTTTCAATGAATGTGTTTCTCGCCAGTCACTGCTTAGGGCTACATGAAAAGGAAACAAAACATAGAGTTATAATCTGAAACTGCTTTACTGTGTCAAGTTTCAAGAAGCTAGCACAAACCGTGTTTGATTTAGAGTTCCAAGTACATCTATCAATATAGGAGAAAACAGAGTGAAACGACAAAATTCAAACTGTTACTGGAAACGAACGCTTCAACATAGAAGAACGAAATTTGGGGAACCAAGTGGGCTTAGTGTACTGATCATTACCTGAAAGTATCATCCAGTTTGGGTGAAAAAATATTTGCTGAGATTTCTGGAGACTCGTAATTTTTGGAAGCTTGCAACCCCTTTCAATGAAAGTGTTTCTCGCCAGTCACTGCTTAGGGCTACATGAAAAGGAAACAAAACATAGAGTTAGAATGTGAAACTGCTTTACTGTGTCAAGTTTCAAGAAGCTAGCAAAAACCGTGTTTGATTTAGACTTCCAAATACATCTATCAATATAGGAGAAAACAGAGTGAAATGCCAGAATGGAAACTGTTACTGGAAACGAACGCTTCAACATAGAAGCACGAAATTTGGAGAACCAAGTGGGCTTAGTGTACTGATCATTACCTGAATGTATCATCCAGTTTGGGTGAAAAAATATTTGCTGAGATTTCTGGAGACTCGTAATTTTTGGAAGCTTGCAACCCCTTTCAATGAAAGTGTTTCTTGCCAGTCACTGCTTAAAGCTACATGAAAAGGAAACAAAACATAGAGTTAGAATGTGAAACTGCTTTACTGTGTCAAGTTTCAAGAAGCTAGCACAAACCGTGTTTGATTTAGAGTTCCAAATACATCTATCAATATAGGAGAACAGAGTGAAACGACAAAATTCAAACTGTTACTGGAAACGAACGCTTCAACATAGAAGAACGAAATTTGGGGAACCAAGAGGGCTTAGTGTACTGATCATTACCTGAAAGTATCATGCAGTTTGGGTGAAAAAATATTTGCTGAGATTTCTGGAGACTCGTAATTTTTGGAAGCTTGCAACCCCTCTCAATGAAAGTGTTTCTCGCCTGTCACTGCTTAGGGCTACATGAAAAGGAAACAAAACATAGAGTTAGAATGTGAAACTGCTTTACTGTGTCAAGTTTCAAGAAGCTAGCGCAAACCGTGTTTGATTTAGAGTTCCAAATACATCTATCAATATAGGAGAAAACAGAGTGAAATGCCAGAATGGAAACTGTTACTGGAAACGAACGCTTCAACATAGAAGAATGAAATTTGGAGAACCAAGTGGGCTTAGTGTACTGATCATTACCTGAAAGTATCATCCAGTTTGGGTGAAAAAATATTTGCTGAGATTTCTGGAGACTCGTAATTTTTGGAAGCTTGCAACCCCTTTCAATGAAAGTGTTTCTCGCCAGTCACTGCTTAGGGCTACATGAAAAGGAAACAAAACATAGAGTTAGAATGTTAAACTGCTTTACTGTGTCAAGTTTCAAGAAGCTAGCACAAACCGTGTTTGATTTAGAGTTCCAAATACATCTATCAATATAGGAGAAAACAGAGTGAAATGCCAGAATGGAAACTGTTACTGGAAACGAACGCTTCAACATAGAAGAATGAAATTTGGAGAACCAAGTGGGCCAAGTGTACTGATCATTACCTGAAAGTATCATCCAGTTTGGGTGAAAAAATATTTGCTGAGATTTCTGGAGACTCGTAATTTTTAGAAGCTTGCAACCCCTTTCAATGAAAGTGTTTCTCTCCAGTCACTGCTTAGGGCTACATGAAAAGGAAACAAAACATAGAGTTAGAATGTGAAACTGCTTTACTGTGTCAAGTTTCAAGAAGCTAGCACAAACCGTGTTTGATTTAGAGTTCCAAATACATCTATCAATATAGGAGAAAACAGAGTGGAATGCCAGAATGGAAACTGTTACTGGAAACGAACACTTCAACATAGAAGATCGAAATTTGGAGAACCGAGTGGGCTTAGTGTACTGATCATTACCTGAAAGTATCATCCAGTTTGTGTGAAAAAATATTTGCTGAGATTTCTGGAGACTCCTAATTTTTGGAAGCTTGCAACCCCTTTCAATGAAAGTGTTTCTCGCCAGTCACTGCTTAAAGCTACATGAAAAGGAAACAAAACATAGAGTTATAATCTGAAACTGCTTTACTGTGTCAAGTTTCAAGAAGCTAGCACAAACTGTGTTTGATTTAGAGTTCCAAGTACATCTATCAATATAGGAGAAAACAGAGTGAAACGACAAAATTCAAACTGTTACTGGAAACGAACGCTTCAACATAGAAGAACGAAATTTCGGGAACCAAGTGGGCTTAGTGTACTGATCATTACCTGAAAGTATCATCCAGTTTGGGTGAAAAAATATTTGCTGAGATTTCTGGAGACTCGTAATTTTTGGAAGCTTGCAACCCCTTTCAATGAAAGTGTTTCTCATCAGTCACTGCTTAGGGCTACATGAAAAGGAAACAAAACATAGAGTTAGAATGTGAAACTGCTTTACTGTGTCAAGTTTCAAGAAGCTAGCACAAACCGTGTTTGATTTAGAGTTCCAAATACATCTATCAATATAGGAGAAAACAGAGTGAAATGCCAGAATGGAAACTGTTACTGGAAACGATCGCTTCAACATAGAAGCACGAAATTTGGAGAACCAAGTGGGCTTAGTGTACTGATCATTACCTGAATGTATCATCCAGTTTGGGTGAAAAAATATTTGCTGAGATTTCTGGAGACTCGTAATTTTTGGAAGCTTGCAACCCCTTTCAATGAAAGTGTTTCTTGCCAGTCACTGCTTAAAGCTACATGAAAAGGAAACAAAACATAGAGTTAGAATGTGAAACTGCTTTACTGTGTCAAGTTTCAAGAAGCTAGCACAAACCGTGTTTGATTTAGAGTTCCAAATACATCTATCAATATAGGAGAAAACAGAGTGAAATGCCAGAATGGAAACTGTTACTGGAAACGAACGCTTCAACATAGAAGAGTGAAATTTGGAGAACCAAGTGGGCTTAGTACACTGATCATTACCTGAAAGTATCATCCAGTTTGGGTGAAAAAATGTTTGCTGAGATTTCTGGAGACTCGTAATTTTTGGAAGCTTGCAACCCCTTTCAATGAAAGTGTTTCTCGCCAGTCACTGCTTAGGGCTACATGAAAAGGAAACAAAACATAGAGTTAGAATGTGAAACTGCTTTACTGTGTCAAGTTTCAAGAAGCTAGCACAAACCATGTTTGATTTAGAGTTCCAAATACATCTATCAATATAGGAGAAAACAGAGTGAAATGCCAGAATGGAAACTGTTACTGGAAACGAATGCTTCAACATAGAAGAATGAAATTTGGAGAACCAAGTGGGCCAAGTGTACTGATCATTACCTGAAAGTATCATCCAGTTTGGGTTAAAAAATATTTGCTGAGATTTCTGGAGACTCGTAATTTTTAGAAGCTTGCAACCCCTTTCAATGAAAGTGTTTCTCGCCAGTCACTGCTTAGGGCTACATGAAAACGAAACAAAACATAGAGTTAGAATGTGAAACTGCTTTACTGTGTCAAGTTTCAAGAAGCTAGCACAAACCGTGTTTGATTTAGAGTTCCAAATACATCTATCAATATAGGAGAAAACAGAGTGGAATGCCAGAATGGAAACTGTTACTGGAAACGAACACTTCAACATAGAAGATCGAAATTTGGAGAACCGAGTGGGCTTAGTGTACTGATCATTACCTGAAAGTATCATCCAGTTTGGTTGAAAAAATATGTGCTGAGATTTCTGGAGACTCCTAATTTTTGGAAGCTTGCAACCCCTTTCAATGAATGTGTTTCTCGCCAGTCACTGCTTAGGGCTACATGAAAAGGAAACAAAACATAGAGTTATAATCTGAAACTGCTTTACTGTGTCAAGTTTCAAGAAGCTAGCACAAACCGTGTTTGATTTAGAGTTCCAAGTACATCTATCAATATAGGAGAAAACAGAGTGAAACGACAAAATTCAAACTGTTACTGGAAACGAACGCTTCAACATAGAAGAACGAAATTTGGGGAACCAAGTGGGCTTAGTGTACTGATCATTACCTGAAAGTATCATCCAGTTTGGGTGAAAAAATATTTGCTGAGATTTCTGGAGACTCGTAATTTTTGGAAGCTTGCAACCCCTTTCAATGAAAGTGTTTCTCGCCAGTCACTGCTTAGGGCTACATGAAAAGGAAACAAAACATAGAGTTAGAATGTGAAACTGCTTTACTGTGTCAAGTTTCAAGAAGCTAGCACAAACCGTGTTTGATTTAGAGTTCCAAATACATCTATCAATATAGGAGAAAACAGAGTGAAATGCCAGAATGGAAACTGTTACTGGAAACGAACGCTTCAACATAGAAGCACGAAATTTGGAGAACCAAGTGGGCTTAGTGTACTGATCATTACCTGAATGTATCATCCAGTTTGGGTGAAAAAATATTTGCTGAGATTTCTGGAGACTCGTAATTTTTGGAAGCTTGCAACCCCTTTCAATGAAAGTGTTTCTTGCCAGTCACTGCTTAAAGCTACATGAAAAGGAAACAAAACATAGAGTTAGAATGTGAAACTGCTTTACTGTGTCAAGTTTCAAGAAGCTAGCACAAACCGTGTTTGATTTAGAGATCCAAATACATCCATCAATATAGGAGAACAGAGTGAAACGACAAAATTCAAACTGTTACTGGAAACGAACGCTTCAACATAGAAGAACGAAATTTGGGGAACCAAGAGGGCTTAGTGTACTGATCATTACCTGAAAGTATCATGCAGTTTGGGTGAAAAAATATTTGCTGAGATTTCTGGAGACTCGTAATTTTTGGAAGCTTGCAACCCCTCTCAATGAAAGTGTTTCTCGCCAGTCACTGCTTAGGGCTACATGAAAAGGAAACAAAACATAGAGTTAGAATGTGAAACTGCTTTACTGTGTCAAGTTTCAAGAAGCTAGCGCAAACCGTGTTTGATTTAGAGTTCCAAATACATCTATCAATATAGGAGAAAACAGAGTGAAATGCCAGAATGGAAACTGTTACTGGAAACGAACGCTTCAACATAGAAGAATGAAATTTGGAGAACCAAGTGGGCTTAGTGTACTGATCATTACCTGAAAGTATCATCCAGTTTGGGTGAAAAAATATTTGCTGAGATTTCTGGAGACTCGTAATTTTTGGAAGCTTGCAACCCCTTTCAATGAAAGTGTTTCTCGCCAGTCACTGCTTAGGGCTACATGAAAAGGAAACAAAACATAGAGTTAGAATGTTAAACTGCTTTACTGTGTCAAGTTTCAAGAAGCTAGCACAAACCGTGTTTGATTTAGAGTTCCAAATACATCTATCAATATAGGAGAAAACAGAGTGAAATGCCAGAATGGAAACTGTTACTGGAAACGAACGCTTCAACATAGAAGAATGAAATTTGGAGAACCAAGTGGGCCAAGTGTACTGATCATTACCTGAAAGTATCATCCAGTTTGGGTGAAAAAATATTTGCTGAGATTTCTGGAGACTCGTAATTTTTAGAAGCTTGCAACCCCTTTCAATGAAAGTGTTTCTCTCCAGTCACTGCTTAGGGCTACATGAAAAGGAAACAAAACATAGAGTTAGAATGTGAAACTGCTTTACTGTGTCAAGTTTCAAGAAGCTAGCACAAACCGTGTTTGATTTAGAGTTCCAAATACATCTATCAATATAGGAGAAAACAGAGTGGAATGCCAGAATGGAAACTGTTACTGGAAACGAACACTTCAACATAGAAGATCGAAATTTGGAGAACCGAGTGGGCTTAGTGTACTGATCATTACCTGAAAGTATCATCCAGTTTGGGTGAAAAAATATTTGCTGAGATTTCTGGAGACTCCTAATTTTTGGAAGCTTGCAACCCCTTTCAATGAAAGTGTTTCTCGCCAGTCACTGCTTAAAGCTACATGAAAAGGAAACAAAACATAGAGTTATAATCTGAAACTGCTTTACTGTGTCAAGTTTCAAGAAGCTAGCACAAACCGTGTTTGATTTAGAGTTCCAAATACATCTATCAATATAGGAGAAAACAGAGTGAAATGCCAGAATGGAAACTGTTACTGGAAACGAACGCTTCAACATAGAAGCACGAAATTTGGAGAACCAAGTGGGCTTAGTGTACTGATCATTACCTGAATGTATCATCCAGTTTGGGTGAAAAAATATTTGCTGAGATTTCTGGAGACTCGTAATTTTTGGAAGCTTGCAACCCCTTTCAATGAAAGTGTTTCTTGCCAGTCACTGCTTAAAGCTACATGAAAAGGAAACAAAACATAGAGTTAGAATGTGAAACTGCTTTACTGTGTCAAGTTTCAAGAAGCTAGCACAAACCGTGTTTGATTTAGAGTTCCAAATACATCTATCAATATAGGAGAAAACAGAGTGAAACGACAAAATTCAAACTTTTACTGGAAACGAATGCTTCAACATAGAAGAACGAAATTTGGGGAACCAAGAGGGTTTAGTGTACTGATCATTACCTGAAAGTATCATCCAGTTTGGGTGAAAAAATATTTGCTGAGATTTCTGGAGACTCGTAATTTTTGGAAGCTTGCAACCCCTCTCAATGAAAGTGTTTCTCGCCGGTCACTGCTTAGGGCTACATGAAAAGGAAACAAAACATAGAGTTAGAATGTGAAACTGCTTTACTGTGTCAAGTTTCAAGAAGCTAGCACAAACCGTGTTTGATTTAGAGTTCCAAATACATCTATCAATATAGGAGAAAACAGAGTGAAATGCCAGAATGGAAACTGTTACTGGAAACGAACGCTTCAACATAGAAGAATGAAATTTGGAGAACCAAGTGGGCCAAGTGTACTGATCATTACCTGAAAGTATCATCCAGTTTGGGTGAAAGAATATTTGCTGAGATTTCTGGAGACTCGTAATTTTTAGAAGCTTGCAACCCCTTTCAATGAAAGTGTTTCTCGCCAGTCACTGCTTAGGGCTACAAGAAAAGGAAACAAAACATAGAGTTAGAATGTGAAACTGCTTTACTGTGTCAAGTTTCAAGAAGCTAGCACAAACCGTGTTTGATTTAGAGTTCCAAATACATCTATCAATATAGGAGAAAACAGAGTGAAATGCCAGAATGGAAACTGTTACTGGAAACGAACGCTTCAACATAGAAGATCGAAATTTGGGGAACCAAGTGGGCTTAGTGTACTGATCATTACCTGAAAGTATCATTCAGTTTGGGTGAAAAAATATTTGCTGAGATTTCTGGAGACTCGTAATTTTTGGAAGCTTGCAACCCCTTTCAATGAAAGTGTTTCTCGACAGTCACTGCTTAGGGCTACATGAAAAGGAAACAAAACATAGAGTTAGAATGTGAAACTGCTTTACTGTGTCAAGTTTCAAGAAGCTAGCACAAACCGTGTTTGATTTAGAGTTCCAAATACATCTATCAATATAGGAGAAAACAGAGTGAAATGCCAGAATGGAAACTGTTACTGGAAACGAACACTTCAACATAGAAGATCGAAATTTATGGAACCAAGTGGGCTTAGTGTACTGATCATTACCTGAAAGTATCATCCTGTTTGGGTGAAAAAATATTTGCTGAGATTTCTGGAGACTCGTAATTTTTGGAAGCTTGCAACCCCTTTCAATGAAAGTGTTTCTCACCGGTCACTGCTTAGGGCTACAAGAAAAGGAAACAAAACATAGAGTTAGAATGTGAAACTGCTTTACTGTGTCAAGTTTCAAGAAGCTAGCACAAACCGTGTTTGATTTAGAGTTCCAAATACATCTATCAATATAGGAGAAAACAGAGTGAAATGCCAGAATGGAAACTGTTACTGGAAACGAACGCTTCAACATAGAAGATCGAAATTTGGGGAACCAAGTGGGCTTAGTGTACTGATCATTACCTGAAAGTATCATCCAGTTTGGGTGAAAAAATATTTGCTGAGATTTCTGGAGACTCGTAATTTTTGGAAGCTTGCAACCCCTTTCAATGAAAGTGTTTCTCGCCAGTCACTGCTTAAAGCTACATGAAAAGGAAACAAAACATAGAGTTAGAATCTGAAACTGCTTTACTGTGTCAAGTTTCAAGAAGCTAGCACAAACCGTGTTTGATTTAGAGTTCCAAATACATCTATCAATATAGGAGAAAACAGAGTGAAACGACAAAATTCAAACTGTTACTGGAAACGAACGCTTCAACATAGAAGATCGAAATTTGGGGAACCAAGTGGGCTTAGTGTACTGATCATTACCTGAAAGTATCATCCAGTTTGGGTGAAAAAATATTTGCTGAGATTTCTGGAGACTCGTAATTTTTGGAAGCTTGCAACCCCTTTCAATGAAAGTGTTTCTTGCCAGTCACTGCTTAGGGCTACATGAAAAAGAAACAAAACATAGAGTTAGAATGTGAAACTGCTTTACTGTGTCAAGTTTCAAGAAGCTAGCACAAACCGTGTTTGATTTAGAGTTCCAAATACATCTATCAATATAGGAGAAAACAGAGTGAAATGCCAGAATAGAAACTGTTACTGGAAACGAACGCTTCAACATAGAAGAATGAAATTTGGAGAACCGAGTGGGCTTAGTGTACTGATCATTACCTGAATGTATCATCCAGTTTGGGTGAAAAAATATTTGCTGAGATTTCTGGAGACTCGTAATTTTTGGAAGCTTGCAACCCCTTTCAATGAAAGTGTTTCTCGCCAGTCACTGCTTAAAGCTACATGAAAAGGAAACAAAACATAGAGTTAGAATGTGAAACTGCTTTACTGTGTCAAGTTTCAAGAAGCTAGCACAAACCGTGTTTGATTTAGAGTTCCAAATACATCTATCAATATAGGAGAAAACAGAGTGAAATGCCAGAATGGAAACTGTTACTGGAAACGAACGCTTCAACATAGAAGAATGAAATTTGGAGAACCGAGTGGGCTTAGTGTACTGATCATTACCTGAAAGTATCATCCAGTTTGGGTGAAAAAATATTTGCTGAGATTTCTGGAGACTCGTAATTTTTGGAAGCTTGCAACCCCTTTCAATGAAAGTGTTTCTCGCCAGTCACTGCTTAAAGCTACATGAAAAGGAAACAAAACATAGAGTTAGAATCTGAAACTGCTTTACTTTGTCAAGTTTCAAGAAGCTAGCACAAACCGTGTTTGATTTAGAGTTCCAAATACATCTATCAATATAGGAGAAAACAGAGTGAAACGACAAAATTCAAACTGTTACTGGAAACGAACGCTTCAACATAGAAGATCGAAATTTGGGGAACCAAGTGGGCTTAGTGTACTGATCATTACCTGAAAGTATCATCCAGTTTGGGTGAAAAAATATTTGCTGAGATTTCTGGAGACTCGTAATTTTTGGAAGCTTGCAACCCCTTTCAATGAAAGTGTTTCTTGCCAGTCACTGCTTAGGGCTACATGAAAAAGAAACAAAACATAGAGTTAGAATGTGAAACTGCTTTACTGTGTCAAGTTTCAAGAAGCTAGCACAAACCGTGTTTGATTTAGAGTTCCAAATACATCTATCAATATAGGAGAAAACAGAGTGAAACGACAAAATTCAAACTGTTACTGGAAACGAACGCTTCAACATAGAAGAATGAAATTTGGAGAACCGAGTGGGCTTAGTGTATTGATCATTACCTGAATGTATCATCCAGTTTGGGTGAAAAAATATTTGCTGAGATTTCTGGAGACTCGTAATTTTTGGAAGCTTGCAACCCCTTTCAATGAAAGTGTTTCTCGCCAGTCACTGCTTAAAGCTACATGAAAAGGAAACAAAACATAGAGTTAGAATGTGAAACTGCTTTACTGTGTCAAGTTTCAAGAAGCTAGCACAAACCGTGTTTGATTTAGAGTTCCAAATACATCTATCAATATAGGAGAAAACAGAGTGAAATGCCAGAATGGAAACTGTTACTGGAAACGAACGCTTCAATATAGAAGAATGAAATTTGGAGAACCGAGTGGGCTTAGTGTACTGATCATTACCTGAAAGTATCATCCAGTTTGGGTGAAAAAATATTTGCTGAGATTTCTGGAGACTCTTAATTTTTGGAAGCTTGCAACCCCTTTCAATGAAAGTGTTTCTCGCCAGTCACTGCTTAAAGCTACATGAAAAGGAAACAAAACATAGAGTTAGAATCTGAAACTGCTTTACTGTGTCAAGTTTCAAGAAGCTAGCACAAACCGTGTTTGATTTAGAGTTCCAAATACATCTATCAATATAGGAGAAAACAGAGTGAAACGACAAAATTCAAACTGTTACTGGAAACGAACGCTTCAACATAGAAGATCGAAATTTGGGGAACCAAGTGGGCTTAGTGTACTGATCATTACCTGAAAGTATCATCCAGTTTGGGTGAAAAAATATTTGCTGAGATTTCTGGAGACTCGTAATTTTTGGAAGCTTGCAACCCCTTTCCATGAAAGTGTTTCTCGCCAGTCACTGCTTAGGGCTACATGAATAGGAAACAAAACATAGAGTTAGAATGTGAAACTGCTTTACTGTGTCAAGTTTCAAGAAGCTAGCACAAACCGTGTTTGATTTAGAGTTCCAAATACATATATCAATATAGGAGAAAACAGAGTGAAACGCAAAAATTCAAACTGTTACTGGAAACGAACGCTTCAACATAGAAGAACGAAATTTGGGGAACCAAGTGGGCTTAGTGAACTGATCATTACCTGAAAGTATCATGCAGTTTGGGTGAAAAAATATTTGCTGAGATTTCTGGAGACTCGTAATTTTTGGAAGCTTGCAACCCCTTTCAATGAAAGTGTTTCTCGCCAGTCACTGCTTAGGGCTACAAGAAAAAGAAACAAAACATAGAGTTAGAATGTGAAACTGCTTTACTGTGTCAAGTTTCAAGAAGCTAGCACAAACCGTGTTCGATTTAGAGTTCCAAATACATCTATCAATATAGGAGAAAACAGAGTGAAATGCCAGAATGGAAACTGTTACTGGAAACGAACGCTTCAACATAGAGAATGAAATTTGGAGAACTGAGTGGGCTTAGTGTACTGATCATTACCTGAATGTATCATCCAGTTTGGGTGAAAAAATATTTGCTGAGATTTCTGGAGACTCGTAATTTTTGGAAGCTTGCAACCCCTTTCCATGAAAGTGTTTCTCGCCAGTCACTGCTTAGGGCTACATGAATAGGAAACAAAACATAGAGTTAGAATGTGAAACTGCTTTACTGTGTCAAGTTTCAAGAAGCTAGCACAAACCGTGTTTGATTTAGAGTTCCAAATACATATATCAATATAGGAGAAAACAGAGTGAAACGCAAAAATTCAAACTGTTACTGGAAACGAACGCTTCAACATAGAAGAATGAAATTTGGAGAACCGAGTGGGCTTAGTGTACTGATCATTACCTGAAAGTATCATCCAGTTTGGGTGAAAAAATATTTGCTGAGATTTCTGGAGACTCGTAATTTTTGGAAGCTTGCAACCCCTTTCAATGAAAGTGTTTCTCGCCAGTCACTGCTTAAAGCTACATGAAAAGGAAACAAAACATAGAGTTAGAATCTGAAACTGCTTTACTGTGTCAAGTTTCAAGAAGCTAGCACAAACCGTGTTTGATTTAGAGTTCCAAATACATCTATCAATATAGGAGAAAACAGAGTGAAATGCCAGAATGGAAACTGTTACTGGAAACGAACGCTTCAACATAGAAGATCGAAATTTGGGGAACCAAGTGGGCTTAGTGTACTGATCATTACCTGAAAGTATCATCCAGTTTGGGTGAAAAAATATTTGCTGAGATTTCTGGAGACTCGTAATTTTTGGAAGCTTGCAACCCCTTTCAATGAAAGTGTTTCTCGCCAGTCACTGCTTAGGGCTACATGAAAAAGAAACAAAACATAGAGTTAGAATGTGAAACTGCTTTACTGTGTCAAGTTTCAAGAAGCTAGCACAAACCGTGTTTGATTTAGAGTTCCAAATACATCTATCAATATAGGAGAAAACAGAGTGAAATGCCAGAATGGAAACTGTTACTGGAAACGAACGCTTCAACCTAGAAGAATGAAATTTGGAGAACCGAGTGGGCTTAGTGTACTGATCATTACCTGAAAGTATCATCCAGTTTGGGTGAAAAAATATTTGCTGAGATTTCTGGAGACTCGTAATTTTTGGAAGCTTGCAACCCCTTTCCATGAAAGTGTTTCTCGCCAGTCACTGCTTAGGGCTACATGAATAGGAAACAAAACATAGAGTTAGAATGTGAAACTGCTTTACTGTGTCAAGTTTCAAGAAGCTAGCACAAACCTTGTTTGATTTAGAGTTCCAAATACATATATCAATATAGGAGAAAACAGAGTGAAACACAAAAATTCAAACTGTTACTGGAAACGAACGCTTCAACATAGAAGAACGAAATTTGGGGAACCAAGTGGGCTTAGTGAACTGATCATTACCTGAAAGTATCATGCAGTTTGGGTGAAAAAATATTTGCTGAGATTTCTGGAGACTCGTAATTTTTGGAAGCTTGCAACCCCTTTCAATGAAAGTGTTTCTCGCCAGTCACTGCTTAGGGCTACAAGAAAAAGAAACAAAACATAGAGTTAGAATGTGAAACTGCTTTACTGTGTCAAGTTTCAAGAAGCTAGCACAAACCGTGTTTGATTTAGAGTTCCAAATACATCTATCAATATAGGAGAAAACAGAGTGAAATGCCAGAATGGAAACTGTTACTGGAAACGAACGCTTCAACATAGAGAATGAAATTTGGAGAACTGAGTGGGCTTAGTGTACTGATCATTACCTGAATGTATCATCCAGTTTGGGTGAAAAAATATTTGCTGAGATTTCTGGAGACTCGTAATTTTTGGAAGCTTGCAACCCCTTTCAATGAAAGTGTTTCTCGCCAGTCACTGCTTAAAGCTACATGAAAAGGAAAGAAAACATAGAGTTAGAATGTGAAACTGCTTTACTGTGTCAAGTTTCATGAAGCTAGCACAAACCGTGTTTGATTTAGAGTTCCAAATACACTGCTTTACTGTGTCAAGTTTCACGAAGCTAGCACCAACCGTGTATGATTTAGAGTTCCAAATACATCTATCAATATAGGAGAAAATAGAGTGAAATGCCAGAATGGAAACTGTTACTGGAAACGAACGCTTCAACATAGAAGAACGAAATTTGGAGAACCAAGTGGGCTTAGTGTACTGATCATTACCTGAATGTATCATCCAGTTTGGGTGAAAAAAATATTTGCTGAGATTTCTGGAGACTCGTAATTTTTGGAAGCTTGCAACCCCTTTCAATGAAAGTGTTTCTCGCCAGTCACTGCTTAGGGCTACATTTAAAGGAAACAAAACATAGAGTTAGAATCTGAAACTGCTTTACTGTGTCAAGTTTCAAGAAGCTAGCACAAACCGTGTTTGATTTAGAGTTCCAAGTACATCTATCAATATAGGAGAAAACAGAGTGAAACGACAAAATTCAAACTGTTACTGGAAATGAACGCTTCAACATAGAAGAACGAAATTTGGGGAACCCAGTGGGCTTAGTGTACTGATCATTACCTGAAAGTATCATCCAGTTTGGGTGAAAAAATATTTGCTGAGATTTCTGGAGACTCGTAATTTTTGGAAGCTTGCAACCCCTTTCAATGAAAGTGTTTCTCGCCAGTCACTGCTTAGGGCTACATGAAAAGGAAACAAAACATAGAGTTAGAATGTGAAACTGCTTTACTGTGTCAAGTTTCAAGAAGCTAGCACAAACCGTGTTTGATTTAGAGTTCCAAATACATCTATCAATATAGGAGAAAATAGAGTGAAATGCCAGAATGGAAACTGTTACTGGAAACGAACGCTTCAACATAGAAGAACGAAATTTGGAGAACCAAGTGGGCTTAGTGTACTGATCATTACCTGAATGTATCATCCAGTTTGGGTGAAAAAATATTTGCTGAGATTTCTGGAGACTCGTAATTTTTGGAAGCTTGCAACCCCTTTCAATGAAAGTGTTTCTCGCCAGTCACTGCTTAAAGCTACATGAAAAGGAAACAAAACATAGAGTTAGAATGTGAAACTGCTTTACTGTGTCAAGTTTCAAGAAGCTAGCACAAACCGTGTTTGATTTAGAGTTCCAAATACATCTATCAATATAGGAGAAAACAGAGTGAAACGACAAAATTCAAACTGTTACTGGAAACGAACGCTTCAACATAGAAGAACAAAATTTTGGGAACCAAGTGGGCTTAGTGTACTGATCATAACCTGAAAGAATCATCCAGTTTGGGTGAAAAAATATTTGCTGAGATTTCTGGAGACTCGTAATTTTTGGAAGCTTGCAACCCCTTTCAATGAAAGTGTTTCTCGCCAGTCACTGCTTAGGGCTACAAGAAAAAGAAACAAAACATAGAGTTAGAATGTGAAACTGCTTTACTGTGTCAAGTTTCAAGAAGCTAGCACAAACCGTGTTTGATTTAGAGTTCCAAATACATCTATCAATATAGGAGAAAACAGAGTGAAATGCCAGAATGGAAACTGTTACTGGAAACGAACGCTTCAACATAGAAGATCGAAATTTGGGGAACCAAGTGGGCTTAGTGTACTGAACATTACCTGAAAGTATCATCCAGTTTGGGTGAAAAAATATTTGCTTAGATTTCTGGAGACTCGTAATTTTTGGAAGCCTGCAACCCCTTTCAATGAAAGTGTTTCTCGCCAGTCACTGCTTAGGGCTACATGAAAAGGAAACAAAACATATTGTTAGAATGTGAAACTGCATTACTGTGTCATGTTTCAAGAAGCTAGCACAAACCGTGTTTGATTTAGAGTTCCAAATACATCTATCAATATAGGAGAAAACAGAGTGAAATGCCAGAATGGAAACTGTTACTGGAAACGAACGCTTCAACATAGAAGAACGAAATTTGGAGAACCGAGTGGGCCAAGTGTACTGATCATTACCTGAAAGTATCATCCAGTTTGGGTGAAAAAATATTTGCTGAGGTTTCTGGAGACTCGTAATTTTTAGAAGCTTGCAACCCCTTTCAATGAAAGTGTTTCTCGCCAGTCACTGCTTAGGGCTACATGAAAAGGAAACAAAACATATTGTTAGAATGTGAAACTGCATTACTGTGTCAAGTTTCAAGAAGCTAGCACAAACCGTGTTTGATTTAGAGTTCCAAATACATCTATCAATATAGGAGAAAAGAGAGTGAAATGCCAGAATGGAAACTGTTACTGGAAACGAACGCTTCAACATAGAAGAACGAAATTTGGAGAACCAAGTGGGCCAAGTGTACTGATAATTACCTGAAAGTATCATCCAGTTTGGGTGAAAAAATATTTGCTGAGATTTCTGGAGACTCGTAATTTTTAGAAGCTTGCAACCCCTTTCAATGAAAGTGTTTCTCGCCATTCACTGCTTAGGGCTACATGAAAAGGAAACAAAACATATTGTTAGAATGTCAAACTGCTTTACTGTGTCAAGTTTCAAGAAGCTAGCACAAACCGTGTTTGATTTAGAGTTCCAAATACATCTATCAATATAGGAGAAAACAGAGTGAAATGCCAGAATGGAAACTGTTACTGGAAACGAACACTTCAACATAGAAGATCGAAATTTGGGGAACCAAGTGGGCTTAGTGTACTGATCATTACCTGAAAGTATCATCCTGTTTGGGTGAAAAAATATTTGCTGAGATTTCTGGAGACTCGTAATTTTTGGAAGCTTGCAACCCCTTTCAATGAAAGTGTTTCTCGCCCGTCACTGCTTAGGGCTACAAGAAAAGGAAACAAAACATAGAGTCAGAATGTGAAACTGCTTTACTGTGTCAAGTTTCAAGAAGCTAGCACAAACCGTGTTTGATTTAGAGTTCCAAATACATCTATCAATATAGGAGAAAACAGAGTGAAATGCCAGAATGGAAACTGTTACTGGAAACGAACGCTTCAACATAGAAGATCGAAATTTGGGGAACCAAGTGGGGTTAGTGTACTAATCATTACCTGAAAGTAACATCCTGTTTGGGTGAAAAAATATTTGCTGAGATTTCTGGAGACTTGTAATTTTTGGAAGCTTGCAACCCCTTTCAATGAAAGTGTTTCTCGCCAGTCACTGCTTAGGGCTACAAGAAAAGGAAACAAAACATAGAGTTAGAATGTGAAACTGCTTTACTGTGTCAAGTTTCAAGAAGCTAGCACAAACCGTGTTTGATTTAGAGTTCCAAGTACATCTATCAATATAGGAGAAAACAGAGTGAAACGAAAAAATTCAAACTGTTACTGGAAACGAACGCTTCAACATAGAAGAACGAAATTTCGGGAACCAAGTGGGCTTAGTATACTGATCATTACCTGAAAGTATCATCCAGTTTGGGTGAAAAAATATTTGCTGAGATTTCTGGAGACTCGTAATTTTTGGAAGCTTGCAACCCCTTTCAATGAAAGTGTTTCTCGCCAGTCACTGCTTAGGGCTACATGAAAAGGAAACAAAACATAGAGTTAGAATGTGAAACTGCTTTACTGTGTCAAGTTTCAAGAAGCTAGCACAAACCGTGTTTGATTTAGAGTTCCAAATACATCTATCAATATAGGAGAAAACAGAGTGAAATGCCAGAATGGAAACTGTTACTGGAAACGAACGCTTCAACATAGAAGAACGAAATTTGGAGAACCAAGTGGGCTTAGTGTACTGATCATTACCTGAATGTATCATCCAGTTTGGGTGAAAAAATATTTGCTGAGATTTCTGGAGACTCGTAATTTTTGGAAGCTTGCAACCCCTTTCAATGAAAGTGTTTCTTGCCAGTCACTGCTTAAAGCTACATGAAAAGGAAACAAAACATAGAGTTAGAATGTGAAACTGCTTTACTGTGTCAAGTTTCAAGAAGCTAGCACAAACCGTGTTTGATTTAGAGTTCCAAATACATCTATCAATATAGGAGAAAACAGAGTGAAACGACAAAATTCAAACTGTTACTGGAAACGAACGCTTCAACATAGAAGAACGAAATTTGGGGAACCAAGAGGGCTTAGTGTACTGATCATTACCTGAAAGTATCATGCAGTTTGGGTGAAAAAATATTTGCTGAGATTTCTGGAGACTCGTAATTTTTGGAAGCTTGCAACCCCTTTCAATGAAAGTGTTTCTCGCCAGTCACTGCTTAAAGCTACATGAAAAGGAAACAAAACTTAGAGCTAGAATGTGAAACTGCTTTACTGTGTCAAGTTTCAAGAAGCTAGCGCAAACCGTGTTTGATTTAGAGTTCCAAATACATCTATCAATATAGGAGAAAACAGAGTGAAATGCCAGAATGGAAACTGTTACTGGAAACGAACGCTTCAACATAGAAGAGTGAAATTTGGAGAACCAAGTGGGCTTAGTGTACTTATCATTACCTGAAAGTATCATCCAGTTTGGGTGAAAAAATGTTTGCTGAGATTTCTGGAGACTCGTAATTTTTGGAAGCTTGCAACCCCTTTCAATGAAAGTGTTTCTCGCCAGTCACTGCTTAGGGCTACATGAAAAGGAAACAAAACATAGAGTTAGAATGTGAAACAGCTTTACTGTGTCAAGTTTCAAGAAGCTAGCACAAACCATGTTTGATTTAGAGTTCCAAATACATCTATCAATATAGGAGAAAACAGAGTGAAATGCCAGAATGGAAACTGTTACTGGAAACGAATGCTTCAACATAGAAGAATGAAATTTGGAGAACCAAGTGGGCCAAGTGTACTGATCATTACCTGAAAGTATCATCCAGTTTGGGTTAAAAAATATTTGCTGAGATTTCTGGAGACTCGTAATTTTTAGAAGCTTGCAACCCCTTTCAATGAAAGTGTTTCTCGCCAGTCACTGCTTAGGGCTACATGAAAACGAAACAAAACATAGAGTTAGAATGTGAAACTGCTTTACTGTGTCAAGTTTCAAGAAGCTAGCACAAACCGTGTTTGATTTAGAGTTCCAAATACATCTATCAATATAGGAGAAAACAGAGTGGAATGCCAGAATGGAAACTGTTACTGGAAACGAACACTTCAACATAGAAGATCGAAATTTGGAGAACCGAGTGGGCTTAGTGTACTGATCATTACCTGAAAGTATCATCCAGTTTGGTTGAAAAAATATGTGCTGAGATTTCTGGAGACTCCTAATTTTTGGAAGCTTGCAACCCCTTTCAATGAATGTGTTTCTCGCCAGTCACTGCTTAGGGCTACATGAAAAGGAAACAAAACATAGAGTTATAATCTGAAACTGCTTTACTGTGTCAAGTTTCAAGAAGCTAGCACAAACCGTGTTTGATTTAGAGTTCCAAGTACATCTATCAATATAGGAGAAAACAGAGTGAAACGACAAAATTCAAACTGTTACTGGAAACGAACGCTTCAACATAGAAGAACGAAATTTGGGGAACCAAGTGGGCTTAGTGTACTGATCATTACCTGAAAGTATCATCCAGTTTGGGTGAAAAAATATTTGCTGAGATTTCTGGAGACTCGTAATTTTTGGAAGCTTGCAACCCCTTTCAATGAAAGTGTTTCTCGCCAGTCACTGCTTAGGGCTACATGAAAAGGAAACAAAACATAGAGTTAGAATGTGAAACTGCTTTACTGTGTCAAGTTTCAAGAAGCTAGCACAAACCGTGTTTGATTTAGACTTCCAAATACATCTATCAATATAGGAGAAAACAGAGTGAAATGCCAGAATGGAAACTGTTACTGGAAACGAACGCTTCAACATAGAAGCACGAAATTTGGAGAACCAAGTGGGCTTAGTGTACTGATCATTACCTGAATGTATCATCCAGTTTGGGTGAAAAAATATTTGCTGAGATTTCTGGAGACTCGTAATTTTTGGAAGCTTGCAACCCCTTTCAATGAAAGTGTTTCTTGCCAGTCACTGCTTAAAGCTACATGAAAAGGAAACAAAACATAGAGTTAGAATGTGAAACTGCTTTACTGTGTCAAGTTTCAAGAAGCTAGCACAAACCGTGTTTGATTTAGAGTTCCAAATACATCTATCAATATAGGAGAACAGAGTGAAACGACAAAATTCAAACTGTTACTGGAAACGAACGCTTCAACATAGAAGAACGAAATTTGGGGAACCAAGAGGGCTTAGTGTACTGATCATTACCTGAAAGTATCATGCAGTTTGGGTGAAAAAATATTTGCTGAGATTTCTGGAGACTCGTAATTTTTGGAAGCTTGCAACCCCTCTCAATGAAAGTGTTTCTCGCCAGTCACTG
The DNA here is from genome assembly GCF_964194105.1 of Spermophilus citellus. Lineage (NCBI taxonomy): Eukaryota > Metazoa > Chordata > Mammalia > Rodentia > Sciuridae > Spermophilus > Spermophilus citellus. The sequence goes on along the minus strand of NC_138185.1, from coordinate 82,251,368 downwards.
CTTAGGGCTACATGAAAAGGAAACAAAACATAGAGTTAGAATGTGAAACTGCTTTACTGTGTCAAGTTTCAAGAAGCTAGCGCAAACCGTGTTTGATTTAGAGTTCCAAATACATCTATCAATATAGGAGAAAACAGAGTGAAATGCCAGAATGGAAACTGTTACTGGAAACGAACGCTTCAACATAGAAGAATGAAATTTGGAGAACCAAGTGGGCTTAGTGTACTGATCATTACCTGAAAGTATCATCCAGTTTGGGTGAAAAAATATTTGCTGAGATTTCTGGAGACTCGTAATTTTTGGAAGCTTGCAACCCCTTTCAATGAAAGTGTTTCTCGCCAGTCACTGCTTAGGGCTACATGAAAAGGAAACAAAACATAGAGTTAGAATGTTAAACTGCTTTACTGTGTCAAGTTTCAAGAAGCTAGCACAAACCGTGTTTGATTTAGAGTTCCAAATACATCTATCAATATAGGAGAAAACAGAGTGAAATGCCAGAATGGAAACTGTTACTGGAAACGAACGCTTCAACATAGAAGAATGAAATTTGGAGAACCAAGTGGGCCAAGTGTACTGATCATTACCTGAAAGTATCATCCAGTTTGGGTGAAAAAATATTTGCTGAGATTTCTGGAGACTCGTAATTTTTAGAAGCTTGCAACCCCTTTCAATGAAAGTGTTTCTCTCCAGTCACTGCTTAGGGCTACATGAAAAGGAAACAAAACATAGAGTTAGAATGTGAAACTGCTTTACTGTGTCAAGTTTCAAGAAGCTAGCACAAACCGTGTTTGATTTAGAGTTCCAAATACATCTATCAATATAGGAGAAAACAGAGTGGAATGCCAGAATGGAAACTGTTACTGGAAACGAACACTTCAACATAGAAGATCGAAATTTGGAGAACCGAGTGGGCTTAGTGTACTGATCATTACCTGAAAGTATCATCCAGTTTGTGTGAAAAAATATTTGCTGAGATTTCTGGAGACTCCTAATTTTTGGAAGCTTGCAACCCCTTTCAATGAAAGTGTTTCTCGCCAGTCACTGCTTAAAGCTACATGAAAAGGAAACAAAACATAGAGTTATAATCTGAAACTGCTTTACTGTGTCAAGTTTCAAGAAGCTAGCACAAACTGTGTTTGATTTAGAGTTCCAAGTACATCTATCAATATAGGAGAAAACAGAGTGAAACGACAAAATTCAAACTGTTACTGGAAACGAACGCTTCAACATAGAAGAACGAAATTTCGGGAACCAAGTGGGCTTAGTGTACTGATCATTACCTGAAAGTATCATCCAGTTTGGGTGAAAAAATATTTGCTGAGATTTCTGGAGACTCGTAATTTTTGGAAGCTTGCAACCCCTTTCAATGAAAGTGTTTCTCATCAGTCACTGCTTAGGGCTACATGAAAAGGAAACAAAACATAGAGTTAGAATGTGAAACTGCTTTACTGTGTCAAGTTTCAAGAAGCTAGCACAAACCGTGTTTGATTTAGAGTTCCAAATACATCTATCAATATAGGAGAAAACAGAGTGAAATGCCAGAATGGAAACTGTTACTGGAAACGATCACTTCAACATAGAAGCACGAAATTTGGAGAACCAAGTGGGCTTAGTGTACTGATCATTACCTGAATGTATCATCCAGTTTGGGTGAAAAAATATTTGCTGAGATTTCTGGAGACTCGTAATTTTTGGAAGCTTGCAACCCCTTTCAATGAAAGTGTTTCTTGCCAGTCACTGCTTAAAGCTACATGAAAAGGAAACAAAACATAGAGTTAGAATGTGAAACTGCTTTACTGTGTCAAGTTTCAAGAAGCTAGCACAAACCGTGTTTGATTTAGAGTTCCAAATACATCTATCAATATAGGAGAAAACAGAGTGAAATGCCAGAATGGAAACTGTTACTGGAAACGAACGCTTCAACATAGAAGAGTGAAATTTGGAGAACCAAGTGGGCTTAGTGTACTGATCATTACCTGAAAGTATCATCCAGTTTGGGTGAAAAAATGTTTGCTGAGATTTCTGGAGACTCGTAATTTTTGGAAGCTTGCAACCCCTTTCAATGAAAGTGTTTCTCGCCAGTCACTGCTTAGGGCTACATGAAAAGGAAACAAAACATAGAGTTAGAATGTGAAACTGCTTTACTGTGTCAAGTTTCAAGAAGCTAGCACAAACCATGTTTGATTTAGAGTTCCAAATACATCTATCAATATAGGAGAAAACAGAGTGAAATGCCAGAATGGAAACTGTTACTGGAAACGAATGCTTCAACATAGAAGAATGAAATTTGGAGAACCAAGTGGGCCAAGTGTACTGATCATTACCTGAAAGTATCATCCAGTTTGGGTTAAAAAATATTTGCTGAGATTTCTGGAGACTCGTAATTTTTAGAAGCTTGCAACCCCTTTCAATGAAAGTGTTTCTCGCCAGTCACTGCTTAGGGCTACATGAAAACGAAACAAAACATAGAGTTAGAATGTGAAACTGCTTTACTGTGTCAAGTTTCAAGAAGCTAGCACAAACCGTGTTTGATTTAGAGTTCCAAATACATCTATCAATATAGGAGAAAACAGAGTGGAATGCCAGAATGGAAACTGTTACTGGAAACGAACACTTCAACATAGAAGATCGAAATTTGGAGAACCGAGTGGGCTTAGTGTACTGATCATTACCTGAAAGTATCATCCAGTTTGGTTGAAAAAATATGTGCTGAGATTTCTGGAGACTCCTAATTTTTGGAAGCTTGCAACCCCTTTCAATGAATGTGTTTCTCGCCAGTCACTGCTTAGGGCTACATGAAAAGGAAACAAAACATAGAGTTATAATCTGAAACTGCTTTACTGTGTCAAGTTTCAAGAAGCTAGCACAAACCGTGTTTGATTTAGAGTTCCAAGTACATCTATCAATATAGGAGAAAACAGAGTGAAACGACAAAATTCAAACTGTTACTGGAAACGAACGCTTCAACATAGAAGAACGAAATTTGGGGAACCAAGTGGGCTTAGTGTACTGATCATTACCTGAAAGTATCATCCAGTTTGGGTGAAAAAATATTTGCTGAGATTTCTGGAGACTCGTAATTTTTGGAAGCTTGCAACCCCTTTCAATGAAAGTGTTTCTCGCCAGTCACTGCTTAGGGCTACATGAAAAGGAAACAAAACATAGAGTTAGAATGTGAAACTGCTTTACTGTGTCAAGTTTCAAGAAGCTAGCACAAACCGTGTTTGATTTAGAGTTCCAAATACATCTATCAATATAGGAGAAAACAGAGTGAAATGCCAGAATGGAAACTGTTACTGGAAACGAACGCTTCAACATAGAAGCACGAAATTTGGAGAACCAAGTGGGCTTAGTGTACTGATCATTACCTGAATGTATCATCCAGTTTGGGTGAAAAAATATTTGCTGAGATTTCTGGAGACTCGTAATTTTTGGAAGCTTGCAACCCCTTTCAATGAAAGTGTTTCTTGCCAGTCACTGCTTAAAGCTACATGAAAAGGAAACAAAACATAGAGTTAGAATGTGAAACTGCTTTACTGTGTCAAGTTTCAAGAAGCTAGCACAAACCGTGTTTGATTTAGAGTTCCAAATACATCTATCAATATAGGAGAACAGAGTGAAACGACAAAATTCAAACTGTTACTGGAAACGAACGCTTCAACATAGAAGAACGAAATTTGGGGAACCAAGAGGGCTTAGTGTACTGATCATTACCTGAAAGTATCATGCAGTTTGGGTGAAAAAATATTTGCTGAGATTTCTGGAGACTCGTAATTTTTGGAAGCTTGCAACCCCTCTCAATGAAAGTGTTTCTCGCCAGTCACTGCTTAGGGCTACATGAAAAGGAAACAAAACATAGAGTTAGAATGTGAAACTGCTTTACTGTGTCAAGTTTCAAGAAGCTAGCGCAAACCGTGTTTGATTTAGAGTTCCAAATACATCTATCAATATAGGAGAAAACAGAGTGAAATGCCAGAATGGAAACTGTTACTGGAAACGAACGCTTCAACATAGAAGAATGAAATTTGGAGAACCAAGTGGGCTTAGTGTACTGATCATTACCTGAAAGTATCATCCAGTTTGGGTGAAAAAATATTTGCTGAGATTTCTGGAGACTCGTAATTTTTGGAAGCTTGCAACCCCTTTCAATGAAAGTGTTTCTCGCCAGTCACTGCTTAGGGCTACATGAAAAGGAAACAAAACATAGAGTTAGAATGTTAAACTGCTTTACTGTGTCAAGTTTCAAGAAGCTAGCACAAACCGTGTTTGATTTAGAGTTCCAAATACATCTATCAATATAGGAGAAAACAGAGTGAAATGCCAGAATGGAAACTGTTACTGGAAACGAACGCTTCAACATAGAAGAATGAAATTTGGAGAACCAAGTGGGCCAAGTGTACTGATCATTACCTGAAAGTATCATCCAGTTTGGGTGAAAAAATATTTGCTGAGATTTCTGGAGACTCGTAATTTTTAGAAGCTTGCAACCCCTTTCAATGAAAGTGTTTCTCTCCAGTCACTGCTTAGGGCTACATGAAAAGGAAACAAAACATAGAGTTAGAATGTGAAACTGCTTTACTGTGTCAAGTTTCAAGAAGCTAGCACAAACCGTGTTTGATTTAGAGTTCCAAATACATCTATCAATATAGGAGAAAACAGAGTGGAATGCCAGAATGGAAACTGTTACTGGAAACGAACACTTCAACATAGAAGATCGAAATTTGGAGAACCGAGTGGGCTTAGTGTACTGATCATTACCTGAAAGTATCATCCAGTTTGTGTGAAAAAATATTTGCTGAGATTTCTGGAGACTCCTAATTTTTGGAAGCTTGCAACCCCTTTCAATGAAAGTGTTTCTCGCCAGTCACTGCTTAAAGCTACATGAAAAGGAAACAAAACATAGAGTTATAATCTGAAACTGCTTTACTGTGTCAAGTTTCAAGAAGCTAGCACAAACCGTGTTTGATTTAGAGTTCCAAGTACATCTATCAATATAGGAGAAAACAGAGTGAAACGACAAAATTCAAACTGTTACTGGAAACGAACGCTTCAACATAGAAGAACGAAATTTCGGGAACCAAGTGGGCTTAGTGTACTGATCATTACCTGAAAGTATCATCCAGTTTGGGTGAAAAAATATTTGCTGAGATTTCTGGAGACTCGTAATTTTTGGAAGCTTGCAACCCCTTTCAATGAAAGTGTTTCTCGCCAGTCACTGCTTAGGGCTACATGAAAAGGAAACAAAACATAGAGTTAGAATGTGAAACTGCTTTACTGTGTCAAGTTTCAAGAAGCTAGCACAAACCGTGTTTGATTTAGAGTTCCAAATACATCTATCAATATAGGAGAAAACAGAGTGAAATGCCAGAATGGAAACTGTTACTGGAAACGAACGCTTCAACATAGAAGCACGAAATTTGGAGAACCAAGTGGGCTTAGTGTACTGATCATTACCTGAATGTATCATCCAGTTTGGGTGAAAAAATATTTGCTGAGATTTCTGGAGACTCGTAATTTTTGGAAGCTTGCAACCCCTTTCAATGAAAGTGTTTCTTGCCAGTCACTGCTTAAAGCTACATGAAAAGGAAACAAAACATAGAGTTAGAATGTGAAACTGCTTTACTGTGTCAAGTTTCAAGAAGCTAGCACAAACCGTGTTTGATTTAGAGTTCCAAATACATCTATCAATATAGGAGAAAACAGAGTGAAACGACAAAATTCAAACTTTTACTGGAAACGAATGCTTCAACATAGAAGAACGAAATTTGGGGAACCAAGAGGGTTTAGTGTACTGATCATTACCTGAAAGTATCATCCAGTTTGGGTGAAAAAATATTTGCTGAGATTTCTGGAGACTCGTAATTTTTGGAAGCTTGCAACCCCTCTCAATGAAAGTGTTTCTCGCCGGTCACTGCTTAGGGCTACATGAAAAGGAAACAAAACATAGAGTTAGAATGTGAAACTGCTTTACTGTGTCAAGTTTCAAGAAGCTAGCACAAACCGTGTTTGATTTAGAGTTCCAAATACATCTATCAATATAGGAGAAAACAGAGTGAAATGCCAGAATGGAAACTGTTACTGGAAACGAACGCTTCAACATAGAAGAATGAAATTTGGAGAACCAAGTGGGCCAAGTGTACTGATCATTACCTGAAAGTATCATCCAGTTTGGGTGAAAAAATATTTGCTGAGATTTCTGGAGACTCGTAATTTTTAGAAGCTTGCAACCCCTTTCAATGAAAGTGTTTCTCTCCAGTCACTGCTTAGGGCTACATGAAAAGGAAACAAAACATAGAGTTAGAATGTGAAACTGCTTTACTGTGTCAAGTTTCAAGAAGCTAGCACAAACCGTGTTTGATTTAGAGTTCCAAATACATCTATCAATATAGGAGAAAACAGAGTGGAATGCCAGAATGGAAACTGTTACTGGAAACGAACACTTCAACATAGAAGATCGAAATTTGGAGAACCGAGTGGGCTTAGTGTACTGATCATTACCTGAAAGTATCATCCAGTTTGTGTGAAAAAATATTTGCTGAGATTTCTGGAGACTCCTAATTTTTGGAAGCTTGCAACCCCTTTCAATGAAAGTGTTTCTCGCCAGTCACTGCTTAAAGCTACATGAAAAGGAAACAAAACATAGAGTTATAATCTGAAACTGCTTTACTGTGTCAAGTTTCAAGAAGCTAGCACAAACCGTGTTTGATTTAGAGTTCCAAGTACATCTATCAATATAGGAGAAAACAGAGTGAAACGACAAAATTCAAACTGTTACTGGAAACGAACGCTTCAACATAGAAGAACGAAATTTCGGGAACCAAGTGGGCTTAGTGTACTGATCATTACCTGAAAGTATCATCCAGTTTGGGTGAAAAAATATTTGCTGAGATTTCTGGAGACTCGTAATTTTTGGAAGCTTGCAACCCCTTTCAATGAAAGTGTTTCTCGCCAGTCACTGCTTAGGGCTACATGAAAAGGAAACAAAACATAGAGTTAGAATGTGAAACTGCTTTACTGTGTCAAGTTTCAAGAAGCTAGCACAAACCGTGTTTGATTTAGAGTTCCAAATACATCTATCAATATAGGAGAAAACAGAGTGAAATGCCAGAATGGAAACTGTTACTGGAAACGAACGCTTCAACATAGAAGCACGAAATTTGGAGAACCAAGTGGGCTTAGTGTACTGATCATTACCTGAATGTATCATCCAGTTTGGGTGAAAAAATATTTGCTGAGATTTCTGGAGACTCGTAATTTTTGGAAGCTTGCAACCCCTTTCAATGAAAGTGTTTCTTGCCAGTCACTGCTTAAAGCTACATGAAAAGGAAACAAAACATAGAGTTAGAATGTGAAACTGCTTTACTGTGTCAAGTTTCAAGAAGCTAGCACAAACCGTGTTTGATTTAGAGTTCCAAATACATCTATCAATATAGGAGAAAACAGAGTGAAACGACAAAATTCAAACTTTTACTGGAAACGAATGCTTCAACATAGAAGAACGAAATTTGGGGAACCAAGAGGGTTTAGTGTACTGATCATTACCTGAAAGTATCATCCAGTTTGGGTGAAAAAATATTTGCTGAGATTTCTGGAGACTCGTAATTTTTGGAAGCTTGCAACCCCTCTCAATGAAAGTGTTTCTCGCCGGTCACTGCTTAGGGCTACATGAAAAGGAAACAAAACATAGAGTTAGAATGTGAAACTGCTTTACTGTGTCAAGTTTCAAGAAGCTAGCACAAACCGTGTTTGATTTAGAGTTCCAAATACATCTATCAATATAGGAGAAAACAGAGTGAAATGCCAGAATGGAAACTGTTACTGGAAACGAACGCTTCAACATAGAAGCACGAAATTTGGAGAACCAAGTGGGCTTAGTGTACTGATCATTACCTGAATGTATCATCCAGTTTGGGTGAAAAAATATTTGCTGAGATTTCTGGAGACTCGTAATTTTTGGAAGCTTGCAACCCCTTTCAATGAAAGTGTTTCTCTCCAGTCACTGCTTAGGGCTACATGAAAAGGAAACAAAACATAGAGTTAGAATGTGAAACTGCTTTACTGTGTCAAGTTTCAAGAAGCTAGCACAAACCGTGTTTGATTTAGAGTTCCAAATACATCTATCAATATAGGAGAAAACAGAGTGGAATGCCAGAATGGAAACTGTTACTGGAAACGAACACTTCAACATAGAAGATCGAAATTTGGAGAACCGAGTGGGCTTAGTGTACTGATCATTACCTGAAAGTATCATCCAGTTTGTGTGAAAAAATATTTGCTGAGATTTCTGGAGACTCCTAATTTTTGGAAGCTTGCAACCCCTTTCAATGAAAGTGTTTCTCGCCAGTCACTGCTTAAAGCTACATGAAAAGGAAACAAAACATAGAGTTATAATCTGAAACTGCTTTACTGTGTCAAGTTTCAAGAAGCTAGCACAAACCGTGTTTGATTTAGAGTTCCAAGTACATCTATCAATATAGGAGAAAACAGAGTGAAACGACAAAATTCAAACTGTTACTGGAAACGAACGCTTCAACATAGAAGAACGAAATTTCGGGAACCAAGTGGGCTTAGTGTACTGATCATTACCTGAAAGTATCATCCAGTTTGGGTGAAAAAATATTTGCTGAGATTTCTGGAGACTCGTAATTTTTGGAAGCTTGCAACCCCTTTCAATGAAAGTGTTTCTCGCCAGTCACTGCTTAGGGCTACATGAAAAGGAAACAAAACATAGAGTTAGAATGTGAAACTGCTTTACTGTGTCAAGTTTCAAGAAGCTAGCACAAACCGTGTTTGATTTAGAGTTCCAAATACATCTATCAATATAGGAGAAAACAGAGTGAAATGCCAGAATGGAAACTGTTACTGGAAACGAACGCTTCAACATAGAAGCACGAAATTTGGAGAACCAAGTGGGCTTAGTGTACTGATCATTACCTGAATGTATCATCCAGTTTGGGTGAAAAAATATTTGCTGAGATTTCTGGAGACTCGTAATTTTTGGAAGCTTGCAACCCCTTTCAATGAAAGTGTTTCTTGCCAGTCACTGCTTAAAGCTACATGAAAAGGAAACAAAACATAGAGTTAGAATGTGAAACTGCTTTACTGTGTCAAGTTTCAAGAAGCTAGCACAAACCGTGTTTGATTTAGAGTTCCAAATACATCTATCAATATAGGAGAAAACAGAGTGAAACGACAAAATTCAAACTTTTACTGGAAACGAATGCTTCAACATAGAAGAACGAAATTTGGGGAACCAAGAGGGTTTAGTGTACTGATCATTACCTGAAAGTATCATCCAGTTTGGGTGAAAAAATATTTGCTGAGATTTCTGGAGACTCGTAATTTTTGGAAGCTTGCAACCCCTCTCAATGAAAGTGTTTCTCGCCGGTCACTGCTTAGGGCTACATGAAAAGGAAACAAAACATAGAGTTAGAATGTGAAACTGCTTTACTGTGTCAAGTTTCAAGAAGCTAGCACAAACCGTGTTTGATTTAGAGTTCCAAATACATCTATCAATATAGGAGAAAACAGAGTGAAATGCCAGAATGGAAACTGTTACTGGAAACGAACGCTTCAACATAGAAGAATGAAATTTGGAGAACCAAGTGGGCCAAGTGTACTGATCATTACCTGAAAGTATCATCCAGTTTGGGTGAAAGAATATTTGCTGAGATTTCTGGAGACTCGTAATTTTTAGAAGCTTGCAACCCCTTTCAATGAAAGTGTTTCTCGCCAGTCACTGCTTAGGGCTACAAGAAAAGGAAACAAAACATAGAGTTAGAATGTGAAACTGCTTTACTGTGTCAAGTTTCAAGAAGCTAGCACAAACCGTGTTTGATTTAGAGTTCCAAATACATCTATCAATATAGGAGAAAACAGAGTGAAATGCCAGAATGGAAACTGTTACTGGAAACGAACGCTTCAACATAGAAGATCGAAATTTGGGGAACCAAGTGGGCTTAGTGTACTGATCATTACCTGAAAGTATCATTCAGTTTGGGTGAAAAAATATTTGCTGAGATTTCTGGAGACTCGTAATTTTTGGAAGCTTGCAACCCCTTTCAATGAAAGTGTTTCTCGACAGTCACTGCTTAGGGCTACATGAAAAGGAAACAAAACATAGAGTTAGAATGTGAAACTGCTTTACTGTGTCAAGTTTCAAGAAGCTAGCACAAACCGTGTTTGATTTAGAGTTCCAAATACATCTATCAATACAGGAGAAAACAGAGTGAAATGCCAGAATGGAAACTGTTACTGGAAACGAACACTTCAACATAGAAGATCGAAATTTATGGAACCAAGTGGGCTTAGTGTACTGATCATTACCTGAAAGTATCATCCTGTTTGGGTGAAAAAATATTTGCTGAGATTTCTGGAGACTCGTAATTTTTGGAAGCTTGCAACCCCTTTCAATGAAAGTGTTTCTCGCCGGTCACTGCTTAGGGCTACAAGAAAAGGAAACAAAACATAGAGTTAGAATGTGAAACTGCTTTACTGTGTCAAGTTTCAAGAAGCTAGCACAAACCGTGTTTGATTTAGAGTTCCAAATACATCTATCAATATAGGAGAAAACAGAGTGAAATGCCAGAATGGAAACTGTTACTGGAAACGAACGCTTCAACATAGAAGATCGAAATTTGGGGAACCAAGTGGGCTTAGTGTACTGATCATTACCTGAAAGTATCATCCAGTTTGGGTGAAAAAATATTTGCTGAGATTTCTGGAGACTCGTAATTTTTGGAAGCTTGCAACCCCTTTCAATGAAAGTGTTTCTCGCCAGTCACTGCTTAAAGCTACATGAAAAGGAAACAAAACATAGAGTTAGAATCTGAAACTGCTTTACTGTGTCAAGTTTCAAGAAGCTAGCACAAACCGTGTTTGATTTAGAGTTCCAAATACATCTATCAATATAGGAGAAAACAGAGTGAAACGACAAAATTCAAACTGTTACTGGAAACGAACGCTTCAACATAGAAGATCGAAATTTGGGGAACCAAGTGGGCTTAGTGTACTGATCATTACCTGAAAGTATCATCCAGTTTGGGTGAAAAAATATTTGCTGAGATTTCTGGAGACTCGTAATTTTTGGAAGCTTGCAACCCCTTTCAATGAAAGTGTTTCTTGCCAGTCACTGCTTAGGGCTACATGAAAAAGAAACAAAACATAGAGTTAGAATGTGAAACTGCTTTACTGTGTCAAGTTTCAAGAAGCTAGCACAAACCGTGTTTGATTTAGAGTTCCAAATACATCTATCAATATAGGAGAAAACAGAGTGAAATGCCAGAATAGAAACTGTTACTGGAAACGAACGCTTCAACATAGAAGAATGAAATTTGGAGAACCGAGTGGGCTTAGTGTACTGATCATTACCTGAATGTATCATCCAGTTTGGGTGAAAAAATATTTGCTGAGATTTCTGGAGACTCGTAATTTTTGGAAGCTTGCAACCCCTTTCAATGAAAGTGTTTCTCGCCAGTCACTGCTTAAAGCTACATGAAAAGGAAACAAAACATAGAGTTAGAATGTGAAACTGCTTTACTGTGTCAAGTTTCAAGAAGCTAGCACAAACCGTGTTTGATTTAGAGTTCCAAATACATCTATCAATATAGGAGAAAACAGAGTGAAATGCCAGAATGGAAACTGTTACTGGAAACGAACGCTTCAACATAGAAGAATGAAATTTGGAGAACCGAGTGGGCTTAGTGTACTGATCATTACCTGAAAGTATCATCCAGTTTGGGTGAAAAAATATTTGCTGAGATTTCTGGAGACTCGTAATTTTTGGAAGCTTGCAACCCCTTTCAATGAAAGTGTTTCTCGCCAGTCACTGCTTAAAGCTACATGAAAAGGAAACAAAACATAGAGTTAGAATCTGAAACTGCTTTACTTTGTCAAGTTTCAAGAAGCTAGCACAAACCGTGTTTGATTTAGAGTTCCAAATACATCTATCAATATAGGAGAAAACAGAGTGAAACGACAAAATTCAAACTGTTACTGGAAACGAACGCTTCAACATAGAAGATCGAAATTTGGGGAACCAAGTGGGCTTAGTGTACTGATCATTACCTGAAAGTATCATCCAGTTTGGGTGAAAAAATATTTGCTGAGATTTCTGGAGACTCGTAATTTTTGGAAGCTTGCAACCCCTTTCAATGAAAGTGTTTCTTGCCAGTCACTGCTTAGGGCTACATGAAAAAGAAACAAAACATAGAGTTAGAATGTGAAACTGCTTTACTGTGTCAAGTTTCAAGAAGCTAGCACAAACCGTGTTTGATTTAGAGTTCCAAATACATCTATCAATATAGGAGAAAACAGAGTGAAACGACAAAATTCAAACTGTTACTGGAAACGAACGCTTCAACATAGAAGAATGAAATTTGGAGAACCGAGTGGGCTTAGTGTATTGATCATTACCTGAATGTATCATCCAGTTTGGGTGAAAAAATATTTGCTGAGATTTCTGGAGACTCGTAATTTTTGGAAGCTTGCAACCCCTTTCAATGAAAGTGTTTCTCGCCAGTCACTGCTTAAAGCTACATGAAAAGGAAACAAAACATAGAGTTAGAATGTGAAACTGCTTTACTGTGTCAAGTTTCAAGAAGCTAGCACAAACCGTGTTTGATTTAGAGTTCCAAATACATCTATCAATATAGGAGAAAACAGAGTGAAATGCCAGAATGGAAACTGTTACTGGAAACGAACGCTTCAATATAGAAGAATGAAATTTGGAGAACCGAGTGGGCTTAGTGTACTGATCATTACCTGAAAGTATCATCCAGTTTGGGTGAAAAAATATTTGCTGAGATTTCTGGAGACTCGTAATTTTTGGAAGCTTGCAACCCCTTTCAATGAAAGTGTTTCTCGCCAGTCACTGCTTAAAGCTACATGAAAAGGAAACAAAACATAGAGTTAGAATCTGAAACTGCTTTACTGTGTCAAGTTTCAAGAAGCTAGCACAAACCGTGTTTGATTTAGAGTTCCAAATACATCTATCAATATAGGAGAAAACAGAGTGAAACGACAAAATTCAAACTGTTACTGGAAACGAACGCTTCAACATAGAAGATCGAAATTTGGGGAACCAAGTGGGCTTAGTGTACTGATCATTACCTGAAAGTATCATCCAGTTTGGGTGAAAAAATATTTGCTGAGATTTCTGGAGACTCGTAATTTTTGGAAGCTTGCAACCCCTTTCCATGAAAGTGTTTCTCGCCAGTCACTGCTTAGGGCTACATGAATAGGAAACAAAACATAGAGTTAGAATGTGAAACTGCTTTACTGTGTCAAGTTTCAAGAAGCTAGCACAAACCGTGTTTGATTTAGAGTTCCAAATACATATATCAATATAGGAGAAAACAGAGTGAAACGCAAAAATTCAAACTGTTACTGGAAACGAACGCTTCAACATAGAAGAACGAAATTTGGGGAACCAAGTGGGCTTAGTGAACTGATCATTACCTGAAAGTATCATGCAGTTTGGGTGAAAAAATATTTGCTGAGATTTCTGGAGACTCGTAATTTTTGGAAGCTTGCAACCCCTTTCAATGAAAGTGTTTCTCGCCAGTCACTGCTTAGGGCTACAAGAAAAAGAAACAAAACATAGAGTTAGAATGTGAAACTGCTTTACTGTGTCAAGTTTCAAGAAGCTAGCACAAACCGTGTTTGATTTAGAGTTCCAAATACATCTATCAATATAGGAGAAAACAGAGTGAAATGCCAGAATGGAAACTGTTACTGGAAACGAACGCTTCAACATAGAGAATGAAATTTGGAGAACTGAGTGGGCTTAGTGTACTGATCATTACCTGAATGTATCATCCAGTTTGGGTGAAAAAATATTTGCTGAGATTTCTGGAGACTCGTAATTTTTGGAAGCTTGCAACCCCTTTCCATGAAAGTGTTTCTCGCCAGTCACTGCTTAGGGCTACATGAATAGGAAACAAAACATAGAGTTAGAATGTGAAACTGCTTTACTGTGTCAAGTTTCAAGAAGCTAGCACAAACCGTGTTTGATTTAGAGTTCCAAATACATATATCAATATAGGAGAAAACAGAGTGAAACGCAAAAATTCAAACTGTTACTGGAAACGAACGCTTCAACATAGAAGAATGAAATTTGGAGAACCGAGTGGGCTTAGTGTACTGATCATTACCTGAAAGTATCATCCAGTTTGGGTGAAAAAATATTTGCTGAGATTTCTGGAGACTCGTAATTTTTGGAAGCTTGCAACCCCTTTCAATGAAAGTGTTTCTCGCCAGTCACTGCTTAAAGCTACATGAAAAGGAAACAAAACATAGAGTTAGAATCTGAAACTGCTTTACTGTGTCAAGTTTCAAGAAGCTAGCACAAACCGTGTTTGATTTAGAGTTCCAAATACATCTATCAATATAGGAGAAAACAGAGTGAAATGCCAGAATGGAAACTGTTACTGGAAACGAACGCTTCAACATAGAAGATCGAAATTTGGGGAACCAAGTGGGCTTAGTGTACTGATCATTACCTGAAAGTATCATCCAGTTTGGGTGAAAAAATATTTGCTGAGATTTCTGGAGACTCGTAATTTTTGGAAGCTTGCAACCCCTTTCAATGAAAGTGTTTCTCGCCAGTCACTGCTTAGGGCTACATGAAAAAGAAACAAAACATAGAGTTAGAATGTGAAACTGCTTTACTGTGTCAAGTTTCAAGAAGCTAGCACAAACCGTGTTTGATTTAGAGTTCCAAATACATCTATCAATATAGGAGAAAACAGAGTGAAATGCCAGAATGGAAACTGTTACTGGAAACGAACGCTTCAACATAGAAGAATGAAATTTGGAGAACCGAGTGGGCTTAGTGTACTGATCATTACCTGAAAGTATCATCCAGTTTGGGTGAAAAAATATTTGCTGAGATTTCTGGAGACTCGTAATTTTTGGAAGCTTGCAACCCCTTTCCATGAAAGTGTTTCTCGCCAGTCACTGCTTAGGGCTACATGAATAGGAAACAAAACATAGAGTTAGAATGTGAAACTGCTTTACTGTGTCAAGTTTCAAGAAGCTAGCACAAACCTTCTTTGATTTAGAGTTCCAAATACATATATCAATATAGGAGAAAACAGAGTGAAACACAAAAATTCAAACTGTTACTGGAAACGAACGCTTCAACATAGAAGAACGAAATTTGGGGAACCAAGTGGGCTTAGTGAACTGATCATTACCTGAAAGTATCATGCAGTTTGGGTGAAAAAATATTTGCTGAGATTTCTGGAGACTCGTAATTTTTGGAAGCTTGCAACCCCTTTCAATGAAAGTGTTTCTCGCCAGTCACTGCTTAGGGCTACAAGAAAAAGAAACAAAACATAGAGTTAGAATGTGAAACTGCTTTACTGTGTCAAGTTTCAAGAAGCTAGCACAAACCGTGTTTGATTTAGAGTTCCAAATACATCTATCAATATAGGAGAAAACAGAGTGAAATGCCAGAATGGAAACTGTTACTGGAAACGAACGCTTCAACATAGAGAATGAAATTTGGAGAACTGAGTGGGCTTAGTGTACTGATCATTACCTGAATGTATCATCCAGTTTGGGTGAAAAAATATTTGCTGAGATTTCTGGAGACTCGTAATTTTTGGAAGCTTGCAACCCCTTTCAATGAAAGTGTTTCTCGCCAGTCACTGCTTAAAGCTACATGAAAAGGAAAGAAAACATAGAGTTAGAATGTGAAACTGCTTTACTGTGTCAAGTTTCATGAAGCTAGCACAAACCGTGTTTGATTTAGAGTTCCAAATACACTGCTTTACTGTGTCAAGTTTCACGAAGCTAGCACCAACCGTGTATGATTTAGAGTTCCAAATACATCTATCAATATAGGAGAAAATAGAGTGAAATGCCAGAATGGAAACTGTTACTGGAAACGAACGCTTCAACATAGAAGAACGAAATTTGGAGAACCAAGTGGGCTTAGTGTACTGATCATTACCTGAATGTATCATCCAGTTTGGGTGAAAAAAATATTTGCTGAGATTTCTGGAGACTCGTAATTTTTGGAAGCTTGCAACCCCTTTCAATGAAAGTGTTTCTCGCCAGTCACTGCTTAGGGCTACATTTAAAGGAAACAAAACATAGAGTTAGAATCTGAAACTGCTTTACTGTGTCAAGTTTCAAGAAGCTAGCACAAACCGTGTTTGATTTAGAGTTCCAAGTACATCTATCAATATAGGAGAAAACAGAGTGAAACGACAAAATTCAAACTGTTACTGGAAATGAACGCTTCAACATAGAAGAACGAAATTTGGGGAACCCAGTGGGCTTAGTGTACTGATCATTACCTGAAAGTATCATCCAGTTTGGGTGAAAAAATATTTGCTGAGATTTCTGGAGACTCGTAATTTTTGGAAGCTTGCAACCCCTTTCAATGAAAGTGTTTCTCGCCAGTCACTGCTTAGGGCTACATGAAAAGGAAACAAAACATAGAGTTAGAATGTGAAACTGCTTTACTGTGTCAAGTTTCAAGAAGCTAGCACAAACCGTGTTTGATTTAGAGTTCCAAATACATCTATCAATATAGGAGAAAATAGAGTGAAATGCCAGAATGGAAACTGTTACTGGAAACGAACGCTTCAACATAGAAGAACGAAATTTGGAGAACCAAGTGGGCTTAGTGTACTGATCATTACCTGAATGTATCATCCAGTTTGGGTGAAAAAATATTTGCTGAGATTTCTGGAGACTCGTAATTTTTGGAAGCTTGCAACCCCTTTCAATGAAAGTGTTTCTCGCCAGTCACTGCTTAAAGCTACATGAAAAGGAAACAAAACATAGAGTTAGAATGTGAAACTGCTTTACTGTGTCAAGTTTCAAGAAGCTAGCACAAACCGTGTTTGATTTAGAGTTCCAAATACATCTATCAATATAGGAGAAAACAGAGTGAAACGACAAAATTCAAACTGTTACTGGAAACGAACGCTTCAACATAGAAGAACAAAATTTTGGGAACCAAGTGGGCTTAGTGTACTGATCATAACCTGAAAGAATCATCCAGTTTGGGTGAAAAAATATTTGCTGAGATTTCTGGAGACTCGTAATTTTTGGAAGCTTGCAACCCCTTTCAATGAAAGTGTTTCTCGCCAGTCACTGCTTAGGGCTACAAGAAAAAGAAACAAAACATAGAGTTAGAATGTGAAACTGCTTTACTGTGTCAAGTTTCAAGAAGCTAGCACAAACCGTGTTTGATTTAGAGTTCCAAATACATCTATCAATATAGGAGAAAACAGAGTGAAATGCCAGAATGGAAACTGTTACTGGAAACGAACGCTTCAACATAGAGAATGAAATTTGGAGAACTGAGTGGGCTTAGTGTACTGATCATTACCTGAATGTATCATCCAGTTTGGGTGAAAAAATATTTGCTGAGATTTCTGGAGACTCGTAATTTTTGGAAGCTTGCAACCCCTTTCAATGAAAGTGTTTCTCGCCAGTCACTGCTTAAAGCTACATGAAAAGGAAAGAAAACATAGAGTTAGAATGTGAAACTGCTTTACTGTGTCAAGTTTCATGAAGCTAGCACAAACCGTGTTTGATTTAGAGTTCCAAATACACTGCTTTACTGTGTCAAGTTTCACGAAGCTAGCACAAAACGTGTATGATTTAGAGTTCCAAATACATCTATCAATATAGGAGAAAACAGAGTGAAATGCCAGAATGGAAACTGTTACTGGAAACGAACGCTTCAACATAGAAGAACGAAATTTGGAGAACCAAGTGGGCTTAGTGTACTGATCATTACCTGAATGTATCATCCAGTTTGGGTGAAAAAATATTTGCTGAGATTTCTGGAGACTCGTAATTTTTGGAAGCTTGCAACCCCTTTCAATGAAAGTGTTTCTCGCCAGTCACTGCTTAGGGCTACATGAAAAGGAAACAAAACATAGAGTTAGAATCTGAAACTGCTTTACTGTGTCAAGTTTCAAGAAGCTAGCACAAACCGTGTTTGATTTAGAGTTCCAAGTACATCTATCAATATAGGAGAAAACAGAGTGAAACGACAAAATTCAAACTGTTACTGGAAATGAACGCTTCAACATAGAAGAACGAAATTTGGGGAACCCAGTGGGCTTAGTGTACTGATCATTACCTGAAAGTATCATCCAGTTTGGGTGAAAAAATATTTGCTGAGATTTCTGGAGACTCGTAATTTTTGGAAGCTTGCAACCCCTTTCAATGAAAGTGTTTCTCGCCAGTCACTGCTTAGGGCTACATGAAAAGGAAACAAAACATAGAGTTAGAATGTGAAACTGCTTTACTGTGTCAAGTTTCAAGAAGCTAGCACAAACCGTGTTTGATTTAGAGTTCCAAATACATCTATCAATATAGGAGAAAACAGAGTGAAATGCCAGAATGGAAACTGTTACTGGAAACGAACGCTTCAACATAGAAGAACGAAATTTGGAGAACCAAGTGGGCTTAGTGTACTGATCATTACCTGAATGTATCATCCAGTTTGGGTGAAAAAATATTTGCTGAGATTTCTGGAGACTCGTAATTTTTAAAAGCTTGCAACCCCTTTCAATGAAAGTGTTTCTCGCCAGTCACTGCTTAAAGCTACATGAAAAGGAAACAAAACATAGAGTTAGAATGTGAAACTGCTTTACTGTGTCAAGTTTCAAGAAGCTAGCACAAACCGTGTTTGATTTAGAGTTCCAAATACATCTATCAATATAGGAGAAAACAGAGTGAAACGACAAAATTCAAACTGTTACTGGAAACGAACGCTTAAACATAGAAGAACAAAATTTGGGGAACCAAGTGGGCTTAGTGTACTGATCATAACTTGAAAGAATCATCCAGTTTGGGTGATAAAATATTTGCTGAGATTTCTGGAGACTCGTAATTTTTGGAAGCTTGCAACCCCTTTCAATGAAAGTGTTTCTCGCCAGTCACTGCTTAGGGCTACATGAAAAGGAAACAAAACATAGAGTTAGAATGTGAAACTGCTTTACTGTGTCAAGTTTCAAGAAGCTAGCACAAACCGTGTTTGATTTAGAGTTCCAAATACATCTATCAATATAGGAGAAAACAGAGTGAAACGACAAAATTCAAACTGTTACTGGAAACGAACGCTTCAACATAGAAGAACGAAATTTGGGGAACCAAGTGGGCTTAGTGTACTGATCATTACCTGAAAGTATCATCCAGTTTGGGTGAAAAAATATTTGCTGAGATTTCTGGAGACTCGTAATTTTTGGAAGCTTGCAACCCCTTTCAATGAAAGTGTTTCTCGCTAGTCACTGCTTAGGGCTACATTAAAAGGAAACAAAACATAGAGTTAGAATGTGAAACTGCTTTACTGTGTCAAGTTTCAAGAAGCTAGCACAAACCGTGTTTGATTTAGAGTTCCAAATACATCTATCAATATAGGAGAAAACAGAGTGAAACGACAAAATTCAAACAGTTACTGGAAACGAACGCTTCAACATAGAAGAACGAAATTTGGGGAACCAAGTGGGCTTAGTGTACTGATCATTACCTGAAAGTATCATGCAGTTTGGGTGAAAAAATATTTGCTGAGATTTCTGGAGACTCGTAATTTTTGGAAGGTTGCAACCCCTTTCAATGAAAGTGTTTCTCCCCAGTCACTGCTTAGGGCTACATGAAAAGGAAACAAAACATATTGTTAGAATGTGAAACTGCATTACTGTGTCAAGTTTCAAGAAGCTAGCACAAACCGTGTTTGATTTAGAGTTCCAAATACATCTATCAATATAGGAGAAAACAGAGTGAAATGCCAGAATGGAAACTGTTACTGGAAACGAACGCTTCAACATAGAAGAACGAAATTTGGAGAACCAAGTGGGCCAAGTGTACTGATCATTACCTGAAAATATCATCCAGTTTGGGTGAAAAAATATTTGCTGAGATTTCTGCAGACTCGTAATTTTTAGAAGCTTGCAACCCCTTTCAATCAAAGTGTTTCTCGCCAGTCACTGCTTAGGGCTACATGAAAAGGAAACAAAACATATTGTTAGAATGTGAAACTGCTTTACTGTGTCAAGTTTCAAGAAGCTAGCACAAACCGTGTTTGATTTAGAGTTCCAAATAATCTATCAATATAGGAGAAAACAGAGTGAAATGCCAGAATGGAAACTGTTACTGGAAACGAACACTTCAACATAGAAGATTGAAATTTGGGGAACCAAGTGGGCTTAGTGTACTGATCATTACCTGAAAGTATCATCCTGTTTGGGTGAAAAAATATTTGCTGAGATTTCTGGAGACTCGTAATTTTTGGAAGCTTGCAACCCCTTTCAATGAAAGTGTTTCTCGCCAGTCACTGCTTAGTGCTACAAGAAAAGGAAACAAAACATAGAGTTAGAATGTGAAACTGCTTTACTGTGTCAAGTTTCAAGAAGCTAGCACAAACCGTGTTTGATTTAGAGTTCCAAATACATCTATCAATATAGGAGAAAACAGAGTGAAATGCCAGAATGGAAACTGTTACTGGAAACGAACGCTTCAACATAGAAGATCGAAATTTGGGGAACCAAGTGGGCTTAGTGTACTGACCATTACCTGAAAGTATCTTCCAGTTTGGGTGAAAAAATATTTGCTGAGATTTCTGGAGACTCGTAATTTTTGGAAGCTTGCAACCCCTTTCAATGAAAGTGTTTCTTGCCAGTCATTGCTTAGGGCTACATGAAAAAGAAACAAAACATAGAGTTAGAATGTGAAACTGCTTTACTATTTCAAGTTTCAAGAAGCTAGCACAAACCGTCTTTGATTTAGAGTTCCAAATACATCTATCAATATAGGAGAAAACACAGTGAAATGCCATAATGGAAACTGTTACTGGAAACGAACGCTTCAACATAGAAGAATGAAATTTGGAGAACCGAGTGGGCTTAGTGTACTGATCATTACCTGAAAGTATCATCCAGTTTGGGTGAAAAAATATTTGCTGAGATTTCTGGAGACTCGTAATTTTTGGAAGCTTGCAACCCCTTTCAATGAAAGTGTTTCTCGCCAGTCACTGCTTAAAGCTACATGAAAAGGAAACAAAACATAGAGTTAGAATGTGAAACTGCTTTACTGTGTCAAGTTTCAAGAAGCTAGCACAAACCGTGTTTGATTTAGAGTTCCAAATACATCTATCAATATAGGAGAAAACAGAGTGAAACGACAAAATTCAAACTGTTACTGGAAACGAACGCTTCAACATAGAAGATCGAAATTTGGGGAACCAAGTGGGCTTAGTGTACTGATCATTACCTGAAAGTATCATCCAGTTTGGGTGAAAAAATATTTGCTGAGATTTCTGGAGACTCGTAATTTTTGGAAGCTTGCAACCCCTTTCAATGAAAGTGTTTCTTGCCAGTCACTGCTTAGGGCTACATGAAAAAGAAACAAAACATAGAGTTAGAATGTGAAACTGCTTTACTGTGTCAAGTTTCAAGAAGCTAGCACAAACCGTGTTTGATTTAGAGTTCCAAATACATCTATCAATATAGGAGAAAACAGAGTGAAATGCCAGAATAGAAACTGTTACTGGAAACGAACGCTTCAACATAGAAGAATGAAATTTGGAGAACCGAGTGGGCTTAGTGTACTGATCATTACCTGAATGTATCATCCAGTTTGGGTGAAAAAATATTTGCTGAGATTTCTGGAGACTCGTAATTTTTGGAAGCTTGCAACCCCTTTCAATGAAAGTGTTTCTCGCCAGTCACTGCTTAAAGCTACATGAAAAGGAAACAAAACATAGAGTTAGAATCTGAAACTGCTTTACTGTGTCAAGTTTCAAGAAGCTAGCACAAACCGTGTTTGATTTAGAGTTCCAAATACATCTATCAATATAGGAGAAAACAGAGTGAAACGACAAAATTCAAACTGTTACTGGAAACGAACGCTTCAACATAGAAGATCGAAATTTGGGGAACCAAGTGGGCTTAGTGTACTGATCATTACCTGAAAGTATCATCCAGTTTGGGTGAAAAAATATTTGCTGAGATTTCTGGAGACTCGTAATTTTTGGAAGCTTGCAACCCCTTTCCATGAAAGTGTTTCTCGCCAGTCACTGCTTAGGGCTACATGAATAGGAAACAAAACATAGAGTTAGAATGTGAAACTGCTTTACTGTGTCAAGTTTCAAGAAGCTAGCACAAACCGTGTTTGATTTAGAGTTCCAAATACATATATCAATATAGGAGAAAACAGAGTGAAACGCAAAAATTCAAAGTTTTACTGGAAACGAACGCTTCAACATAGAAGAACGAAATTTGGGGAACCAAGTGGGCTTAGTGAACTGATCATTACCTGAAAGTATCATGCAGTTTGGGTGAAAAAATATTTGCTGAGATTTCTGGAGACTCGTAATTTTTGGAAGCTTGCAACCCCTTTCAATGAAAGTGTTTCTCGCCAGTCACTGCTTAGGGCTACAAGAAAAAGAAACAAAACATAGAGTTAGAATGTGAAACTGCTTTACTGTGTCAAGTTTCAAGAAGCTAGCACAAACCGTGTTTGATTTAGAGTTCCAAATACATCTATCAATATAGGAGAAAACAGAGTGAAATGCCAGAATGGAAACTGTTACTGGAAACGAACGCTTCAACATAGAGAATGAAATTTGGAGAACTGAGTGGGCTTAGTGTACTGATCATTACCTGAATGTATCATCCAGTTTGGGTGAAAAAATATTTGCTGAGATTTCTGGAGACTCGTAATTTTTGGAAGCTTGCAACCCCTTTCAATGAAAGTGTTTCTCGCCAGTCACTGCTTAAAGCTACATGAAAAGGAAAGAAAACATAGAGATAGAATGTGAAACTGCTTTACTGTGTCAAGTTTCATGAAGCTAGCACAAACCGTGTTTGATTTAGAGTTCGAAATACATCTATCAATATAGGAGAAAACAGAGTGAAACGACAAAATTCAAACTGTTACTGGAAACGAACGCTTCAACATAGAAGATCGAAATTTGGGGAACCAAGTGGGCTTAGTGTACTGATCATAACCTGAAAGAATCATCCAGTTTGGGTGAAAAAATATTTGCTGAGATTTCTGGAGACTCGTAATTTTTGGAAGCTTGCAACCCCTTTCAATGAAAGTGTTTCTTGCCAGTCACTGCTTAGGGCTACATGAAAAAGAAACAAAACATAGAGTTAGAATGTGAAACTGCTTTACTGTGTCAAGTTTCAAGAAGCTAGCACAAACCGTGTTTGATTTAGAGTTCCAAATACATCTATCAATATAGGAGAAAACAGAGTGAAACGCAAAAATTCAAACTGTTACTGGAAACGAACGCTTCAACATAGAAGAACAAAATTTGGGGAACCAAGTGGGCTTAGTGTACTGATCATAACCTGAAAGAATCATCCAGTTTGGGTGAAAAAATATTTGCTGAGATTTCTGGAGACTCGTAATTTTTCAAGCTTGCAACCCCTTTCAATGAAAGTGTTTCTCGCCAGTAACTGCTTAGGGCTACATGAAAAGGAAACAAAACATAGAGTTAGAATGTGAAACTGCTTTACTGTGTCAAGTTTCAAGAAGCTAGCACAAACCGTGTTTGATTTAGAGTTCCAAATACATCTATCAATATAGGAGAAAACAGAGTGAAATGCCAGAATGGAAACTGTTACTGGAAACGAACGCTTCAACATAGAAGAACGAAATTTGGAGAACCAAGTGGGCCAAGTGTACTGATCATTACCTGAAAATATCATCCAGTTTGGGTGAAAAAATATTTGCTGAGATTTCTGCAGACTCGTAATTTTTAGAAGCTTGCAACCCCTTTCAATCAAAGTGTTTCTCGCCAGTCACTGCTTAGGGCTACATGAAAAGGAAACAAAACATATTGTTAGAATGTGAAACTGCTTTACTGTGTCAAGTTTCCAGAAGCTAGCACAAACCGTGTTTGATTTAGAGTTCCAAATAATCTATCAATATAGGAGAAAACAGAGTGAAATGCCAGAATGGAAACTGTTACTGGAAACGAACACTTCAACATAGAAGATTGAAATTTGGGGAACCAAGTGGGCTTAGTGTACTGATCATTACCTGAAAGTATCATCCTGTTTGGGTGAAAAAATATTTGCTGAGATTTCTGGAGACTCGTAATTTTTGGAAGCTTGCAACCCCTTTCAATGAAAGTGTTTCTCGCCAGTCACTGCTTAGTGCTACAAGAAAAGGAAACAAAACATAGAGTTAGAATGTGAAACTGCTTTACTGTGTCAAGTTTCAAGAAGCTAGCACAAACCGTGTTTGATTTAGAGTTCCAAATACATCTATCAATATAGGAGAAAACAGAGTGAAATGCCAGAATGGAAACTGTTACTGGAAACGAACGCTTCAACATAGAAGATCGAAATTTGGGGAACCAAGTGGGCTTAGTGTACTGACCATTACCTGAAAGTATCTTCCAGTTTGGGTGAAAAAATATTTGCTGAGATTTCTGGAGACTCGTAATTTTTGGAAGCTTGCAACCCCTTTCAATGAAAGTGTTTCTTGCCAGTCATTGCTTAGGGCTACATGAAAAAGAAACAAAACATAGAGTTAGAATGTGAAACTGCTTTACTGTTTCAAGTTTCAAGAAGCTAGCACAAACCGTCTTTGATTTAGAGTTCCAAATACATCTATCAATATAGGAGAAAACACAGTGAAATGCCATAATGGAAACTGTT
Source organism: Spermophilus citellus (assembly GCF_964194105.1). Lineage (NCBI taxonomy): Eukaryota > Metazoa > Chordata > Mammalia > Rodentia > Sciuridae > Spermophilus > Spermophilus citellus. Next base: position 82,226,721 of record NC_138185.1, on the reverse strand, counting down.
ACTGGAAACGAACGCTTCAACATAGAAGAATGAAATTTGGAGAACCGAGTGGGCTTAGTGTACTGATCATTACCTGAAAGTATCATCCAGTTTGGGTGAAAAAATATTTTCTGAGATTTCTGGAGACTCGTAATTTTTGGAAGCTTGCAACCCCTTTCAATGAAAGTGTTTCTCGCCAGTCACTGCTTAAAGCTACATGAAAAGGAAACAAAACATAGAGTTAGAATCTGAAACTGCTTTACTGTGTCAAGTTTCAAGAAGCTAGCACAAACCGTGTTTGATTTAGAGTTCCAAATACATCTATCAATATAGGAGAAAACAGAGTGAAACGACAAAATTCAAACTGTTACTGGAAACGAACGCTTCAACATAGAAGATCGAAATTTGGGGAACCAAGTGGGCTTAGTGTACTGATCATTACCTGAAAGTATCATCCAGTTTGGGTGAAAAAATATTTGCTGAGATTTCTGGAGACTCGTAATTTTTGGAAGCTTGCAACCCCTTTCAATGAAAGTGTTTCTTGCCAGTCACTGCTTAGGGCTACATGAAAAAGAAACAAAACATAGAGTTAGAATGTGAAACTGCTTTACTGTGTCAAGTTTCAAGAAGCTAGCACAAACCGTGTTTGATTTAGAGTTCCAAATACATCTATCAATATAGGAGAAAACAGAGTGAAATGCCAGAATAGAAACTGTTACTGGAAACGAACGCTTCAACATAGAAGAATGAAATTTGGAGAACCGAGTGGGCTTAGTGTACTGATCATTACCTGAATGTATCATCCAGTTTGGGTGAAAAAATATTTGCTGAGATTTCTGGAGACTCGTAATTTTTGGAAGCTTGCAACCCCTTTCAATGAAAGTGTTTCTCGCCAGTCACTGCTTAAAGCTACATGAAAAGGAAACAAAACATAGAGTTAGAATCTGAAACTGCTTTACTGTGTCAAGTTTCAAGAAGCTAGCACAAACCGTGTTTGATTTAGAGTTCCAAATACATCTATCAATATAGGAGAAAACAGAGTGAAACGACAAAATTCAAACTGTTACTGGAAACGAACGCTTCAACATAGAAGATCGAAATTTGGGGAACCAAGTGGGCTTAGTGTACTGATCATTACCTGAAAGTATCATCCAGTTTGGGTGAAAAAATATTTGCTGAGATTTCTGGAGACTCGTAATTTTTGGAAGCTTGCAACCCCTTTCCATGAAAGTGTTTCTCGCCAGTCACTGCTTAGGGCTACATGAATAGGAAACAAAACATAGAGTTAGAATGTGAAACTGCTTTACTGTGTCAAGTTTCAAGAAGCTAGCACAAACCGTGTTTGATTTAGAGTTCCAAATACATATATCAATATAGGAGAAAACAGAGTGAAACGCAAAAATTCAAAGTTTTACTGGAAACGAACGCTTCAACATAGAAGAACGAAATTTGGGGAACCAAGTGGGCTTAGTGAACTGATCATTACCTGAAAGTATCATGCAGTTTGGGTGAAAAAATATTTGCTGAGATTTCTGGAGACTCGTAATTTTTGGAAGCTTGCAACCCCTTTCAATGAAAGTGTTTCTCGCCAGTCACTGCTTAGGGCTACAAGAAAAAGAAACAAAACATAGAGTTAGAATGTGAAACTGCTTTACTGTGTCAAGTTTCAAGAAGCTAGCACAAACCGTGTTTGATTTAGAGTTCCAAATACATCTATCAATATAGGAGAAAACAGAGTGAAATGCCAGAATGGAAACTGTTACTGGAAACGAACGCTTCAACATAGAGAATGAAATTTGGAGAACTGAGTGGGCTTAGTGTACTGATCATTACCTGAATGTATCATCCAGTTTGGGTGAAAAAATATTTGCTGAGATTTCTGGAGACTCGTAATTTTTGGAAGCTTGCAACCCCTTTCAATGAAAGTGTTTCTCGCCAGTCACTGCTTAAAGCTACATGAAAAGGAAAGAAAACATAGAGATAGAATGTGAAACTGCTTTACTGTGTCAAGTTTCATGAAGCTAGCACAAACCGTGTTTGATTTAGAGTTCCAAATACATCTATCAATATAGGAGAAAACAGAGTGAAACGACAAAATTCAAACTGTTACTGGAAACGAACGCTTCAACATAGAAGATCGAAATTTGGGGAACCAAGTGGGCTTAGTGTACTGATCATAACCTGAAAGAATCATCCAGTTTGGGTGAAAAAATATTTGCTGAGATTTCTGGAGACTCGTAATTTTTGGAAGCTTGCAACCCCTTTCAATGAAAGTGTTTCTTGCCAGTCACTGCTTAGGGCTACATGAAAAAGAAACAAAACATAGAGTTAGAATGTGAAACTGCTTTACTGTGTCAAGTTTCAAGAAGCTAGCACAAACCGTGTTTGATTTAGAGTTCCAAATACATCTATCAATATAGGAGAAAACAGAGTGAAACGCAAAAATTCAAACTGTTACTGGAAACGAACGCTTCAACATAGAAGAACAAAATTTGGGGAACCAAGTGGGCTTAGTGTACTGATCATAACCTGAAAGAATCATCCAGTTTGGGTGAAAAAATATTTGCTGAGATTTCTGGAGACTCGTAATTTTTGGAAGCTTGCAACCCCTTTCAATGAAAGTGTTTCTCGCCAGTCACTGGTTAGGGCTACATGAAAAGGAAACAAAACATAGAGTTAGAATGTGAAACTGCTTTACTGTGTCAAGTTTCAAGAAGCTAGCACAAACCGTGTTTGATTTAGAGTTCCAAATACATCTATCAATATAGGAGAAAACAGAGTGAAATGCCAGAATGGAAACTGTTACTGGAAACGAACGCTTCAACATAGAAGAATGAAATTTGGAGAACCGAGTGGGCTTAGTGTACTGATCATTACCTGAAAGTATCATCCAGTTTGGTGAAAAAATATTTGCTGAGATTTCTGGAGACTCGTAATTTTTGGAAGCTTGCAACCCCTTTCAATGAAAGTGTTTCTCGCCAGTCACTCCTTAAAGCTACATGAAAAGGAAACAAAACATAGAGTTAGAATCTGAAACTGCTTTATTGTGTCAAGTTTCAAGAAGCTAGCACAAACCGTGTTTGATTTAGAGTTCCAAATACATCTATCAATATAGGAGAAAACAGAGTGAAACGACAAAATTCAAACTGTTACTGGAAACGAACGCTTCAACATAGAAGAACGAAATTTGGGGAACCAAGTGGGCTTAGTGTACTGATCATTACCTGAAAGTATCATCCAGTTTGGGTGAAAAAATATTTTCTGAGATTTCTGGAGACTCGTAATTTTTGGAAGCTTGCAACCCCTTTCAATGAAAGTGTTTCTCGCCAGTCACTGCTTAGGGCTACATGAAAAGGAAACAAAACATAGAGTTAGAATGTGAAACTGCTTGACTGTGTCAAGTTTCAAGAAGCTAGCACAAACCGTGTTTGATTTAGAGTTCCAAATACATCTATCAATATAGGAGAAAACAGAGTGAAATGCCAGAATGGAAACTGTTACTGGAAACGAACGCTTCAACATAGAAGAACGAAATTTGGGGAACCAAGTGGGCTTAGTGTACTGATCATTACCTGAAAGTATCATCCAGTTTGGGTGAAAAAATATTTGCTGAGATTTCTGGAGACTCGTAATTTTTGTAAGCTTGCAACCCCTTTCAATGAAAGTGTTTCTCGCCAGTCACTGCTTAGGGCTACATGAAAAAGAAACAAAACATAGAGTTAGAATGTGAAACTGCTTTACTGTGTCAAGTTTCAAGAAGCTAGCACAAACCGTGTTTGAGTTAGAGTTCCAAATACATCTATCAATATAGGAGAAAACAGAGTGAAATGCCAGAATGGAAACTGTTACTGGAAACGAACGCTTCAACATAGAAGAATGAAATTTGGAGAACCGAGTGGGCTTAGTGTACTGATCATTACCTGAAAGTATCATCCAGTTTGGGTGAAAAAATATTTGCTGAGATTTCTGGAGACTCGTAATTTTTGGAAGCATGCAACCCCTTTCAATGAAAGTGTTTCTCGCCAGTCACTGCTTAAAGCTACATGAAAAGGAAACAAAACATAGAGTTAGAATCTGAAACTGCTTTACTGTGTCAAGTTTCAAGAAGCTAGCACAAACCGTGTTTGATTTAGAGTTCCAAATACATCTATCAATATAGGAGAAAACAGAGTGAAACGACAAAATTCAAACTGTTACTGGAAACGAACGCTTCAACATAGAAGATCGAAATTTGGGGAACCAAGTGGGCTTAGTGTACTGATCATTACCTGAAAGTATCATCCAGTTTGGGTGAAAAAATATTTGCTGAGATTTCTGGAGACTCGTAATTTTTGGAAGCTTGCAACCCCTTTCAATGAAAGTGTTTCTCGCCAGTCACTGCTTAGGGCTACATGAAAAGGAAACAAAACATAGAGTTAGAATGTGAATCTGCTTTACTGTGTCAAGTTTCAAGAAGCTAGCACAAACCGTGTTTGATTTAGAGTTCCAAATACATCTATCAATATAGGAGAAAACAGAGTGAAATGCCAGAATGGAAACTGTTACTGGAAACGAACGCTTCAACATAGAAGAATGAAATTTGGAGAACCGAGTGGGCTTAGTGTACTGATCATTACCTGAAAGTATCATCCAGTTTGGGTGAAAAAATATTTGCTGAGATTTCTGGAGACTCGTAATTTTTGGAAGCTTGCAACCCCTTTCAATGAAAGTGTTTCTCGCCAGTCACTGCTTAAAGCTACATGAAAAGGAAACAAAACATAGAGTTAGAATCTGAAACTGCTTTACTGTGTCAAGTTTCAAGAAGCTAGCACAAACCGTGTTTGATTTAGAGTTCCAAATACATCTATCAATATAGGAGAAAACAGAGTGAAACGACAAAATTCAAACTGTTACTGGAAACGAACGCTTCAACATAGAAGAACGAAATTTGGGGAACCAAGTGGGCTTAGTGTACTGATCATTACCTGAAAGTATCATCCAGTTTGGGTGAAAAAATATTTGCTGAGATTTCTGGAGACTCGTAATTTTTGGAAGCTTGCAACCCCTTTCAATGAAAGTGTTTCTTGCCAGTCACTGCTTAGGGCTACATGAAAAAGAAACAAAACATAGAGTTAGAATGTGAAACTGCTTTACTGTGTCAAGTTTCAAGAAGCTAGCACAAACCGTGTTTGATTTAGAGTTCCAAATACATCTATCAATATAGGAGAAAACAGAGTGAAATGCCAGAATAGAAACTGTTACTGGAAACGAACGCTTCAACATAGAAGAATGAAATTTGGAGAACCGAGTGGGCTTAGTGTACTGATCATTACCTGAATGTATCATCCAGTTTGGGTGAAAAAATATTTGCTGAGATTTCTGGAGACTCGTAATTTTTGGAAGCTTGCAACCCCTTTCAATGAAAGTGTTTCTCGCCAGTCACTGCTTAAAGCTACATGAAAAGGAAACAAAACATAGAGTTAGAATCTGAAACTGCTTTACTGTGTCAAGTTTCAAGAAGCTAGCACAAACCGTGTTTGATTTAGAGTTCCAAATACATCTATCAATATAGGAGAAAACAGAGTGAAACGACAAAATTCAAACTGTTACTGGAAACGAACGCTTCAACATAGAAGATCGAAATTTGGGGAACCAAGTGGGCTTAGTGTACTGATCATTACCTGAAAGTATCATCCAGTTTGGGTGAAAAAATATTTGCTGAGATTTCTGGAGACTCGTAATTTTTGGAAGCTTGCAACCCCTTTCCATGAAAGTGTTTCTCGCCAGTCACTGCTTAGGGCTACATGAATAGGAAACAAAACATAGAGTTAGAATGTGAAACTGCTTTACTGTGTCAAGTTTCAAGAAGCTAGCACAAACCGTGTTTGATTTAGAGTTCCAAATACATATATCAATATAGGAGAAAACAGAGTGAAACGCAAAAATTCAAAGTTTTACTGGAAACGAACGCTTCAACATAGAAGAACGAAATTTGGGGAACCAAGTGGGCTTAGTGAACTGATCATTACCTGAAAGTATCATGCAGTTTGGGTGAAAAAATATTTGCTGAGATTTCTGGAGACTCGTAATTTTTGGAAGCTTGCAACCCCTTTCAATGAAAGTGTTTCTCGCCAGTCACTGCTTAGGGCTACAAGAAAAAGAAACAAAACATAGAGTTAGAATGTGAAACTGCTTTACTGTGTCAAGTTTCAAGAAGCTAGCACAAACCGTGTTTGATTTAGAGTTCCAAATACATCTATCAATATAGGAGAAAACAGAGTGAAATGCCAGAATGGAAACTGTTACTGGAAACGAACGCTTCAACATAGAGAATGAAATTTGGAGAACTGAGTGGGCTTAGTGTACTGATCATTACCTGAATGTATCATCCAGTTTGGGTGAAAAAATATTTGCTGAGATTTCTGGAGACTCGTAATTTTTGGAAGCTTGCAACCCCTTTCAATGAAAGTGTTTCTCGCCAGTCACTGCTTAAAGCTACATGAAAAGGAAAGAAAACATAGAGATAGAATGTGAAACTGCTTTACTGTGTCAAGTTTCATGAAGCTAGCACAAACCGTGTTTGATTTAGAGTTCCAAATACATCTATCAATATAGGAGAAAACAGAGTGAAACGAGAAAATTCAAACTGTTACTGGAAACGAACGCTTCAACATAGAAGATCGAAATTTGGGGAACCAAGTGGGCTTAGTGTACTGATCATAACCTGAAAGAATCATCCAGTTTGGGTGAAAAAATATTTGCTGAGATTTCTGGAGACTCGTAATTTTTGGAAGCTTGCAACCCCTTTCAATGAAAGTGTTTCTTGCCAGTCACTGCTTAGGGCTACATGAAAAAGAAACAAAACATAGAGTTAGAATGTGAAACTGCTTTACTGTGTCAAGTTTCAAGAAGCTAGCACAAACCGTGTTTGATTTAGAGTTCCAAATACATCTATCAATATAGGAGAAAACAGAGTGAAACGCAAAAATTCAAACTGTTACTGGAAACGAACGCTTCAACATAGAAGAACAAAATTTGGGGAACCAAGTGGGCTTAGTGTACTGATCATAACCTGAAAGAATCATCCAGTTTGGGTGAAAAAATATTTGCTGAGATTTCTGGAGACTCGTAATTTTTGGAAGCTTGCAACCCCTTTCAATGAAAGTGTTTCTCGCCAGTCACTGGTTAGGGCTACATGAAAAGGAAACAAAACATAGAGTTAGAATGTGAAACTGCTTTACTGTGTCAAGTTTCAAGAAGCTAGCACAAACCGTGTTTGATTTAGAGTTCCAAATACATCTATCAATATAGGAGAAAACAGAGTGAAATGCCAGAATGGAAACTGTTACTGGAAACGAACGCTTCAACATAGAAGAATGAAATTTGGAGAACCGAGTGGGCTTAGTGTACTGATCATTACCTGAAAGTATCATCCAGTTTGGTGAAAAAATATTTGCTGAGATTTCTGGAGACTCGTAATTTTTGGAAGCTTGCAACCCCTTTCAATGAAAGTGTTTCTCGCCAGTCACTCCTTAAAGCTACATGAAAAGGAAACAAAACATAGAGTTAGAATCTGAAACTGCTTTATTGTGTCAAGTTTCAAGAAGCTAGCACAAACCGTGTTTGATTTAGAGTTCCAAATACATCTATCAATATAGGAGAAAACAGAGTGAAACGACAAAATTCAAACTGTTACTGGAAACGAACGCTTCAACATAGAAGAACGAAATTTGGGGAACCAAGTGGGCTTAGTGTACTGATCATTACCTGAAAGTATCATCCAGTTTGGGTGAAAAAATATTTTCTGAGATTTCTGGAGACTCGTAATTTTTGGAAGCTTGCAACCCCTTTCAATGAAAGTGTTTCTCGCCAGTCACTGCTTAGGGCTACATGAAAAGGAAACAAAACATAGAGTTAGAATGTGAAACTGCTTGACTGTGTCAAGTTTCAAGAAGCTAGCACAAACCGTGTTTGATTTAGAGTTCCAAATACATCTATCAATATAGGAGAAAACAGAGTGAAATGCCAGAATGGAAACTGTTACTGGAAACGAACGCTTCAACATAGAAGAACGAAATTTGGGGAACCAAGTGGGCTTAGTGTACTGATCATTACCTGAAAGTATCATCCAGTTTGGGTGAAAAAATATTTGCTGAGATTTCTGGAGACTCGTAATTTTTGTAAGCTTGCAACCCCTTTCAATGAAAGTGTTTCTCGCCAGTCACTGCTTAGGGCTACATGAAAAAGAAACAAAACATAGAGTTAGAATGTGAAACTGCTTTACTGTGTCAAGTTTCAAGAAGCTAGCACAAACCGTGTTTGAGTTAGAGTTCCAAATACATCTATCAATATAGGAGAAAACAGAGTGAAATGCCAGAATGGAAACTGTTACTGGAAACGAACGCTTCAACATAGAAGAATGAAATTTGGAGAACCGAGTGGGCTTAGTGTACTGATCATTACCTGAAAGTATCATCCAGTTTGGGTGAAAAAATATTTGCTGAGATTTCTGGAGACTCGTAATTTTTGGAAGCATGCAACCCCTTTCAATGAAAGTGTTTCTCGCCAGTCACTGCTTAAAGCTACATGAAAAGGAAACAAAACATAGAGTTAGAATCTGAAACTGCTTTACTGTGTCAAGTTTCAAGAAGCTAGCACAAACCGTGTTTGATTTAGAGTTCCAAATACATCTATCAATATAGGAGAAAACAGAGTGAAACGACAAAATTCAAACTGTTACTGGAAACGAACGCTTCAACATAGAAGATCGAAATTTGGGGAACCAAGTGGGCTTAGTGTACTGATCATTACCTGAAAGTATCATCCAGTTTGGGTGAAAAAATATTTGCTGAGATTTCTGGAGACTCGTAATTTTTGGAAGCTTGCAACCCCTTTCAATGAAAGTGTTTCTCGCCAGTCACTGCTTAGGGCTACATGAAAAGGAAACAAAACATAGAGTTAGAATGTGAAACTGCTTTACTGTGTCAAGTTTCAAGAAGCTAGCACAAACCGTGTTTGATTTAGAGTTCCAAATACATCTATCAATATAGGAGAAAACAGAGTGAAATGCCAGAATGGAAACTGTTACTGGAAACGAACGCTTCAACATAGAAGAATGAAATTTGGAGAACCGAGTGGGCTTAGTGTACTGATCATTACCTGAAAGTATCATCCAGTTTGGGTGAAAAAATATTTGCTGAGATTTCTGGAGACTCGTAATTTTTGGAAGCTTCCAACCCCTTTCAATGAAAGTGTTTCTCGCCAGTCACTGCTTAAAGCTACATGAAAAAGAAACAAAACATAGAGTTAGAATGTGAAACTGCTTTACTGTGTCAAGTTTCAAGAAGCTAGCACAAACCGTGTTTGATTTAGAGTTCCAAGTACATCTATCAATATAGGAGAAAACAGAGTGAAACGACAAAATTCAAACTGTTACTGGAAATGAACGCTTCAACATAGAAGAACGAAATTTGGGGAACCAAGTGGGCTTAGTGTACTGATCATTACCTGAAAGTATCATCCAGTTTGGGTGAAAAAATATTTGCTGAGATTTCTGGAGACTCGTAATTTTTGGAAGCTTGCAACCCCTTTCAATGAAAGTGTTTCTCGCCAGTCACTGCTTAGGGCTCCATGAAAAGGAAACAAAACATAGAGTTAGAATGTGAAACTGCTTTACTGTGTCAAGTTTCAAGAAGCTAGCACAAACCGTGTTTGATTTAGAGTTCCAAATACATCTATCAATATAGGAGAAAACAGAGTGAAATGCCAGAATGGAAACTGTTACTGGAAACGAACGCTTCAACATAGAGAATGAAATTTGGAGAACTGAGTGGGCTTAGTGTACTGATCATTACCTGAATGTATCATCCAGTTTGGGTGAAAAAATATTTGCTGAGATTTCTGGAGACTCGTAATTTTTGGAAGCTTGCAACCCCTTTCAATGAAAGTGTTTCTCGCCAGTCACTGCTTAAAGCTACATGAAAAGGAAAGAAAACATAGAGTTAGAATGTGAAACTTCTTTACTGTGTCAAGTTTCATGAAGCTAGCACAAACCGTGTTTGATTTAGAGTTCCAAATACACTGCTTTACTGTGTCAAGTTTCACGAAGCTAGCACAAACCGTGTATGATTCAGAGTTCCAAATACATCTATCAATATAGGAGAAAATAGAGTGAAATGCCAGAATGGAAACTGTTACTGGAAACGAACGCTTCAACATAGAAGAACGAAATTTGGAGAACCAAGTGGGCTTAGTGTACTGATCATTACCTGAATGTATCATCCAGTTTGGGTGAAAAAAATATTTGCTGAGATTTCTGGAGACTCGTAATTTTTGGAAGCTTGCAACCCCTTTCAATGAAAGTGTTTCTCGCCAGTCACTGCTTAGGGCTACATGAAAAGGAAACAAAACATAGAGTTAGAATGTGAAACTGCTTTACTGTGTCAAGTTTCAAGAAGCTAGCACAAACCGTGTTTGATTTAGAGTTCCAAATACATCTATCAAAATAGGAGAAAACAGAGTGAAATGCCAGAATGGAAACTGTTACTGGAAACGAACGCTTCAACATAGAAGAATGAAATTTGGAGAACCGAGTGCGCTTAGTGTACTGATCATTACCTGAAAGTATCATCCAGTTTGGGTGAAAAAATATTTGCTGAGATTTCTGGAGACTCGTAATTTTTGGAAGCTTGCAACCCCTTTCAATGAAAGTGTTTCTCGCCAGTCACTGCTTAGGGCTACATGAAAAGGAAACAAAACATAGAGTTAGAATCTGAAACTGCTTTACTGTGTCAAGTTTCAAGAAGCTAGCACAAACCGTGTTTGATTTAGAGTTCCAAATACATCTATCAATATAGGAGAAAACAGAGTGAAATGCCAGAATAGAAACTGTTACTGGAAACGAACGCTTCAACATAGAAGATCGAAATTTGGGGAACCAAGTGGGCTTAGTGTACTGATCATTACCTGAAAGTATCATCCAGTTTGGGTGAAAAAATATTTGCTGAGATTTCTGGAGACTCGTAATTTTTGGAAGCTTGCAACCCCTTTCCATGAAAGTGTTTCTCGCCAGTCACTGCTTAGGGCTACATGAATAGGAAACAAAACATAGAGTTAGAATGTGAAACTGCTTTACTGTGTCAAGTTTCAAGAAGCTAGCACAAACCGTGTTTGATTTAGAGTTCCAAATACATATATCAATATAGGAGAAAACAGAGTGAAACGCAAAAATTCAAACTGTTACTGGAAACGAACGCTTCAACATAGAAGAACGAAATTTGGGGAACCAAGTGGGCTTAGTGAACTGATCATTACCTGAAAGTATCATGCAGTTTGGGTGAAAAAATATTTGCTGAGATTTCTGGAGACTCGTAATTTTTGGAAGCTTGCAACCCCTTTCAATGAAAGTGTTTCTCGCCAGTCACTGCTTAGGTCTACAAGAAAAAGAAACAAAACATAGAGTTAGAATGTGAAACTGCTTTACTGTGTCAAGTTTCAAGAAGCTAGCACAAACCGTGTTTGATTTAGAGTTCCAAATACATCTATCAATATAGGAGAAAACAGAGTGAAATGCCAGAATGGAAACTGTTACTGGAAACGAACGCTTCAACATAGAAGAATGAAATTTGGAGAACCGAGTGGGCTTAGTGTACTGATCATTACCTGAAAGTATCATCCAGTTTGGGTGAAAAAATATTTGCTGAGATTTCTGGAGACTCGTAATTTTTGGAAGCTTCCAACCCCTTTCAATGAAAGTGTTTCTCGCCAGTCACTGCTTAAAGCTACATGAAAAAGAAACAAAACATAGAGTTAGAATGTGAAACTGCTTTACTGTGTCAAGTTTCAAGAAGCTAGCACAAACCGTGTTTGATTTAGAGTTCCAAGTACATCTATCAATATAGGAGAAAACAGAGTGAAACGACAAAATTCAAACTGTTACTGGAAATGAACGCTTCAACATAGAAGAACGAAATTTGGGGAACCAAGTGGGCTTAGTGTACTGATCATTACCTGAAAGTATCATCCAGTTTGGGTGAAAAAATATTTGCTGAGATTTCTGGAGACTCGTAATTTTTGGAAGCTTGCAACCCCTTTCAATGAAAGTGTTTCTCGCCAGTCACTGCTTAGGGCTCCATGAAAAGGAAACAAAACATAGAGTTAGAATGTGAAACTGCTTTACTGTGTCAAGTTTCAAGAAGCTAGCACAAACCGTGTTTGATTTAGAGTTCCAAATACATCTATCAATATAGGAGAAAACAGAGTGAAATGCCAGAATGGAAACTGTTACTGGAAACGAACGCTTCAACATAGAGAATGAAATTTGGAGAACTGAGTGGGCTTAGTGTACTGATCATTACCTGAATGTATCATCCAGTTTGGGTGAAAAAATATTTGCTGAGATTTCTGGAGACTCGTAATTTTTGGAAGCTTGCAACCCCTTTCAATGAAAGTGTTTCTCGCCAGTCACTGCTTAAAGCTACATGAAAAGGAAAGAAAACATAGAGTTAGAATGTGAAACTTCTTTACTGTGTCAAGTTTCATGAAGCTAGCACAAACCGTGTTTGATTTAGAGTTCCAAATACACTGCTTTACTGTGTCAAGTTTCACGAAGCTAGCACAAACCGTGTATGATTCAGAGTTCCAAATACATCTATCAATATAGGAGAAAATAGAGTGAAATGCCAGAATGGAAACTGTTACTGGAAACGAACGCTTCAACATAGAAGAACGAAATTTGGAGAACCAAGTGGGCTTAGTGTACTGATCATTACCTGAATGTATCATCCAGTTTGGGTAAAAAAATATTTGCTGAGATTTCTGGAGACTCGTAATTTTTGGAAGCTTGCAACCCCTTTCAATGAAAGTGTTTCTCGCCAGTCACTGCTTAGGGCTACATGAAAAGGAAACAAAACATAGAGTTAGAATGTGAAACTGCTTTACTGTGTCAAGTTTCAAGAAGCTAGCACAAACCGTGTTTGATTTAGAGTTCCAAATACATCTATCAATATAGGAGAAAACAGAGTGAAATGCCAGAATGGAAACTGTTACTGGAAACGAACGCTTCAACATAGAAGAATGAAATTTGGAGAACCGAGTGTGCTTAGTGTACTGATCATTACCTGAAAGTATCATCCAGTTTGGGTGAAAAAATATTTGCTGAGATTTCTGGAGACTCGTAATTTTTGGAAGCTTGCAACCCCTTTCAATGAAAGTGTTTCTCGCCAGTCACTGCTTAGGGCTACATGAAAAGGAAACAAAACATAGAGTTAGAATCTGAAACTGCTTTACTGTGTCAAGTTTCAAGAAGCTAGCACAAACCGTGTTTGATTTAGAGTTCCAAGTACATCTATCAATATAGGAGAAAACAGAGTGAAACGACAAAATTCAAACTGTTACTGGAAATGAACGCTTCAACATAGAAGAACGAAATTTGGGGAACCAAGTGGGCTTAGTGTACTGATCATTACCTGAAAGTATCATCCAGTTTGGCTGAAAAAATATTTGCTGAGATTTCTGGAGACTCGTAATTTTTGGAAGCTTGCTACCCCTTTCAATGAAAGTGTTTCTCGCCAGTCACTGCTTAGGGCTACATGAAAAGGAAACAAAACATAGAGTTAGAATGTGAAACTGCTTTACTGTGTCAAGTTTCAAGAAGCTAGCACAAACCGTGTTTGATTTAGAGTTCCAAGTACATCTATCAATATAGGAGAAAACAGAGTGAAACGACAAAATTCAAACTGTTACTGGAAATGAACGCTTCAACATAGAAGAACGAAATTTGGGGAACCAAGTGGGCTTAGTGTACTGATCATTACCTGAAAGTATCATCCAGTTTGGGTGAAAAAATATTTGCTGAGATTTCTGGAGACTCGTAATTTTTGAAAGCTTGCAACCCCTTTCAATGAAAGTGTTTCTCGCCAGTCACTGCTTAGGGCTACATGAAAAGGAAACAAAACATAGAGTTAGAATGTGAAACTGCTTTACTGTGTCAATTTTCAAGAAGCTAGCACAAACCGTGTTTGATTTAGAGTTCCAAATACATCTATCAATATAGGAGAAAATAGAGTGAAATGCCAGAATGGAAACTGTTACTGGAAACGAACGCTTCAACATAGAAGAACGAAATTTGGAGAACCAAGTGGGCTTAGTGTACTGATCATTACCTGAATGTATCATCCAGTTTGGGTGAAAAAATATTTGCTGAGATTTTTGGAGACTCGTAATTTTTGGAAGCTTGCAACCCCTTTCAATGAAAGTGTTTCTCGCCAGTCACTGCTTAAAGCTACATGAAAAGGAAACAAAACATAGAGTCAGAATGTGAAACTGCTTTACTGTGTCAAGTTTCAAGAAGCTAGCACAAACCGTGTTTGATTTAGAGTTCCAAATACATCTATCAATATATGAGAAAACAGAGTGAAACGACAAAATTCAAACTGTTACTGGAAACGAACGCTTCAACATAGAAGATCGAAATTTGAGGAACCAAGTGGGCTTAGTGTACTGATCATTACCTGAAAGAATCATCCAGTTTGGGTGAAAAAAATATTTGCTGAGATTTCTGGAGACTCGTAATTTTTGGAAGCTTGCAACCCCTTTCAATGAAAGTGTTTCTCGCCAGTCACTGCTTAGGGCTCCATGAAAAGGAAACAAAACATAGAGTCAGAATGTGAAACTGCTTTACTGTGTCAAGTTTCAAGAAGCTAGCACAAACCGTGTTTGATTTAGAGTTCCAAATACATCTATCAATATAGGAGAAAACAGAGTGAAATGCCAGAATGGAAACTGTTACTGGAAACGAACGCTTCAACATAGAGAATGAAATTTGGAGAACTGAGTGGGCTTAGTGTACTGATCATTACCTGAATGTATCATCCAGTTTGGGTGAAAAAATATTTGCTGAGATTTCTGGAGACTCGTAATTTTTGGAAGCTTGCAACCCCTTTCAATGAAAGTGTTTCTCGCCAGTCACTGCTTAAAGCTACATGAAAAGGAAAGAAAACATAGAGTTAGAATGTGAAACTTCTTTACTGTGTCAAGTTTCATGAAGCTAGCACAAACCGTGTTTGATTTAGAGTTCCAAATACACTGCTTTACTGTGTCAAGTTTCACGAAGCTAGCACAAACCGTGTATGATTCAGAGTTCCAAATACATCTATCAATATAGGAGAAAATAGAGTGAAATGCCAGAATGGAAACTGTTACTGGAAACGAACGCTTCAACATAGAAGAACGAAATTTGGAGAACCAAGTGGGCTTAGTGTACTGATCATTACCTGAATGTATCATCCAGTTTGGGTGAAAAAAATATTTGCTGAGATTTCTGGAGACTCGTAATTTTTGGAAGCTTGCAACCCCTTTCAATGAAAGTGTTTCTCGCCAGTCACTGCTTAGGGCTACATGAAAAGGAAACAAAACATAGAGTTAGAATGTGAAACTGCTTTACTGTGTCAAGTTTCAAGAAGCTAGCACAAACCGTGTTTGATTTAGAGTTCCAAATACATCTATCAAAATAGGAGAAAACAGAGTGAAATGCCAGAATGGAAACTGTTACTGGAAACGAACGCTTCAACATAGAAGAATGAAATTTGGAGAACCGAGTGCGCTTAGTGTACTGATCATTACCTGAAAGTATCATCCAGTTTGGGTGAAAAAATATTTGCTGAGATTTCTGGAGACTCGTAATTTTTGGAAGCTTGCAACCCCTTTCAATGAAAGTGTTTCTCGCCAGTCACTGCTTAGGGCTACATGAAAAGGAAACAAAACATAGAGTTAGAATCTGAAACTGCTTTACTGTGTCAAGTTTCAAGAAGCTAGCACAAACCGTGTTTGATTTAGAGTTCCAAATACATCTATCAATATAGGAGAAAACAGAGTGAAATGCCAGAATAGAAACTGTTACTGGAAACGAACGCTTCAACATAGAAGATCGAAATTTGGGGAACCAAGTGGGCTTAGTGTACTGATCATTACCTGAAAGTATCATCCAGTTTGGGTGAAAAAATATTTGCTGAGATTTCTGGAGACTCGTAATTTTTGGAAGCTTGCAACCCCTTTCCATGAAAGTGTTTCTCGCCAGTCACTGCTTAGGGCTACATGAATAGGAAACAAAACATAGAGTTAGAATGTGAAACTGCTTTACTGTGTCAAGTTTCAAGAAGCTAGCACAAACCGTGTTTGATTTAGAGTTCCAAATACATATATCAATATAGGAGAAAACAGAGTGAAACGCAAAAATTCAAACTGTTACTGGAAACGAACGCTTCAACATAGAAGAACGAAATTTGGGGAACCAAGTGGGCTTAGTGAACTGATCATTACCTGAAAGTATCATGCAGTTTGGGTGAAAAAATATTTGCTGAGATTTCTGGAGACTCGTAATTTTTGGAAGCTTGCAACCCCTTTCAATGAAAGTGTTTCTCGCCAGTCACTGCTTAGGTCTACAAGAAAAAGAAACAAAACATAGAGTTAGAATGTGAAACTGCTTTACTGTGTCAAGTTTCAAGAAGCTAGCACAAACCGTGTTTGATTTAGAGTTCCAAATACATCTATCAATATAGGAGAAAACAGAGTGAAATGCCAGAATGGAAACTGTTACTGGAAACGAACGCTTCAACATAGAAGAATGAAATTTGGAGAACCGAGTGGGCTTAGTGTACTGATCATTACCTGAAAGTATCATCCAGTTTGGGTGAAAAAATATTTGCTGAGATTTCTGGAGACTCGTAATTTTTGGAAGCTTCCAACCCCTTTCAATGAAAGTGTTTCTCGCCAGTCACTGCTTAAAGCTACATGAAAAAGAAACAAAACATAGAGTTAGAATGTGAAACTGCTTTACTGTGTCAAGTTTCAAGAAGCTAGCACAAACCGTGTTTGATTTAGAGTTCCAAATACATATATCAATATAGGAGAAAACAGAGTGAAACGCAAAAATTCAAACTGTTACTGGAAACGAACGCTTCAACATAGAAGAACGAAATTTGGGGAACCAAGTGGGCTTAGTGAACTGATCATTACCTGAAAGTATCATGCAGTTTGGGTGAAAAAATATTTGCTGAGATTTCTGGTGACTCGTAATTTTTGGAAGCTTGCAACCCCTTTCAATGAAAGTGTTTCTCGCCAGTCACTGCTTAGGGCTCCATGAAAAGGAAACAAAACATAGAGTTAGAATGTGAAACTGCTTTACTGTGTCAAGTTTCAAGAAGCTAGCACAAACCGTGTTTGATTTAGAGTTCCAAATACATCTATCAATATAGGAGAAAACAGAGTGAAATGCCAGAATGGAAACTGTTACTGGAAACGAACGCTTCAACATAGAGAATGAAATTTGGAGAACTGAGTGGGCTTAGTGTACTGATCATTACCTGAATGTATCATCCAGTTTGGGTGAAAAAATATTTGCTGAGATTTCTGGAGACTCGTAATTTTTGGAAGCTTGCAACCCCTTTCAATGAAAGTGTTTCTCGCCAGTCACTGCTTAAAGCTACATGAAAAGGAAAGAAAACATAGAGTTAGAATGTGAAACTTCTTTACTGTGTCAAGTTTCATGAAGCTAGCACAAACCGTGTTTGATTTAGAGTTCCAAATACACTGCTTTACTGTGTCAAGTTTCACGAAGCTAGCACAAACCGTGTATGATTCAGAGTTCCAAATACATCTATCAATATAGGAGAAAATAGAGTGAAATGCCAGAATGGAAACTGTTACTGGAAACGAACGCTTCAACATAGAAGAACGAAATTTGGAGAACCAAGTGGGCTTAGTGTACTGATCATTACCTGAATGTATCATCCAGTTTGGGTAAAAAAATATTTGCTGAGATTTCTGGAGACTCGTAATTTTTGGAAGCTTGCAACCCCTTTCAATGAAAGTGTTTCTCGCCAGTCACTGCTTAGGGCTACATGAAAAGGAAACAAAACATAGAGTTAGAATGTGAAACTGCTTTACTGTGTCAAGTTTCAAGAAGCTAGCACAAACCGTGTTTGATTTAGAGTTCCAAATACATCTATCAATATAGGAGAAAACAGAGTGAAATGCCAGAATGGAAACTGTTACTGGAAACGAACGCTTCAACATAGAAGAATGAAATTTGGAGAACCGAGTGTGCTTAGTGTACTGATCATTACCTGAAAGTATCATCCAGTTTGGGTGAAAAAATATTTGCTGAGATTTCTGGAGACTCGTAATTTTTGGAAGCTTGCAACCCCTTTCAATGAAAGTGTTTCTCGCCAGTCACTGCTTAGGGCTACATGAAAAGGAAACAAAACATAGAGTTAGAATCTGAAACTGCTTTACTGTGTCAAGTTTCAAGAAGCTAGCACAAACCGTGTTTGATTTAGAGTTCCAAGTACATCTATCAATATAGGAGAAAACAGAGTGAAACGACAAAATTCAAACTGTTACTGGAAATGAACGCTTCAACATAGAAGAACGAAATTTGGGGAACCAAGTGGGCTTAGTGTACTGATCATTACCTGAAAGTATCATCCAGTTTGGCTGAAAAAATATTTGCTGAGATTTCTGGAGACTCGTAATTTTTGGAAGCTTGCTACCCCTTTCAATGAAAGTGTTTCTCGCCAGTCACTGCTTAGGGCTACATGAAAAGGAAACAAAACATAGAGTTAGAATGTGAAACTGCTTTACTGTGTCAAGTTTCAAGAAGCTAGCACAAACCGTGTTTGATTTAGAGTTCCAAGTACATCTATCAATATAGGAGAAAACAGAGTGAAACGACAAAATTCAAACTGTTACTGGAAATGAACGCTTCAACATAGAAGAACGAAATTTGGGGAACCAAGTGGGCTTAGTGTACTGATCATTACCTGAAAGTATCATCCAGTTTGGGTGAAAAAATATTTGCTGAGATTTCTGGAGACTCGTAATTTTTGAAAGCTTGCAACCCCTTTCAATGAAAGTGTTTCTCGCCAGTCACTGCTTAGGGCTACATGAAAAGGAAACAAAACATAGAGTTAGAATGTGAAACTGCTTTACTGTGTCAATTTTCAAGAAGCTAGCACAAACCGTGTTTGATTTAGAGTTCCAAATACATCTATCAATATAGGAGAAAATAGAGTGAAATGCCAGAATGGAAACTGTTACTGGAAACGAACGCTTCAACATAGAAGAACGAAATTTGGAGAACCAAGTGGGCTTAGTGTACTGATCATTACCTGAATGTATCATCCAGTTTGGGTGAAAAAATATTTGCTGAGATTTTTGGAGACTCGTAATTTTTGGAAGCTTGCAACCCCTTTCAATGAAAGTGTTTCTCGCCAGTCACTGCTTAAAGCTACATGAAAAGGAAACAAAACATAGAGTCAGAATGTGAAACTGCTTTACTGTGTCAAGTTTCAAGAAGCTAGCACAAACCGTGTTTGATTTAGAGTTCCAAATACATCTATCAATATATGAGAAAACAGAGTGAAACGACAAAATTCAAACTGTTACTGGAAACGAACGCTTCAACATAGAAGATCGAAATTTGAGGAACCAAGTGGGCTTAGTGTACTGATCATTACCTGAAAGAATCATCCAGTTTGGGTGAAAAAAATATTTGCTGAGATTTCTGGAGACTCGTAATTTTTGGAAGCTTGCAACCCCTTTCAATGAAAGTGTTTCTCGCCAGTCACTGCTTAGGGCTCCATGAAAAGGAAACAAAACATAGAGTCAGAATGTGAAACTGCTTTACTGTGTCAAGTTTCAAGAAGCTAGCACAAACCGTGTTTGATTTAGAGTTCCAAATACATCTATCAATATAGGAGAAAACAGAGTGAAATGCCAGAATAGAAACTGTTACTGGAAACGAACGCTTCAACATAGAAGATCGAAATTTGGGGAACCAAGTGGGCTTAGTGTACTGATCATTACCTGAAAGTATCATCCAGTTTGGGTGAAAAAATATTTGCTGAGATTTCTGGAGACTCGTAATTTTTGGAAGCTTGCAACCCCTTTCCATGAAAGTGTTTCTCGCCAGTCACTGCTTAGGGCTACATGAATAGGAAACAAAACAGAGAGTTAGAATGTGAAACTGCTTTACTGTGTCAAGTTTCAAGAAGCTAGCACAAACCGTGTTTGATTTAGAGTTCCAAATACATATATCAATATAGGAGAAAACAGAGTGAAACGCAAAAATTCAAACTGTTACTGGAAACGAACGCTTCAACATAGAAGAACGAAATTTGGGGAACCAAGTGGGCTTATTGAACTGATCATTACCTGAAAGTATCATGCAGTTTGGGTGAAAAAATATTTGCTGAGATTTCTGGAGACTCGTAATTTTTGGAAGCTTGCAACCCCTTTCAATGAAAGTGTTTCTCGCCAGTCACTGCTTAGGGCTACAAGAAAAAGAAACAAAACATAGAGTTAGAATGTGAAACTGCTTTACTGTGTCAAGTTTCAAGAAGCTAGCACAAACCGTGTTTGATTTAGAGTTCCAAATACATCTATCAATATAGGAGAAAACAGAGTGAAATGCCAGAATGGAAACTGTTACTGGAAACGAACGCTTCAACATAGAAGAATGAAATTTGGAGAACCGAGTGGGCTTAGTGTACTGATCATTACCTGAAAGTATCATCCAGTTTGGGTGAAAAAATATTTGCTGAGATTTCTGGAGACTCGTAATTTTTGGAAGCTTCCAACCCCTTTCAATGAAAGTGTTTCTCGCCAGTCACTGCTTAAAGCTACATGAAAAAGAAACAAAACATAGAGTTAGAATGTGAAACTGCTTTACTGTGTCAAGTTTCAAGAAGCTAGCACAAACCGTGTTTGATTTAGAGTTCCAAGTACATCTATCAATATAGGAGAAAACAGAGTGAAACGACAAAATTCAAACTGTTACTGGAAATGAACGCTTCAACATAGAAGAATGAAATTTGGGGAACCAAGTGGGCTTAGTGTACTGATCATTACCTGAAAGTATCATCCAGTTTGGGTGAAAAAATATTTGCTGAGATTTCTGGAGACTCGTAATTTTTGGAAGCTTGCAACCCCTTTCAATGAAAGTGTTTCTCGCCAGTCACTGCTTAGGGCTCCATGAAAAGGAAACAAAACATAGAGTTAGAATGTGAAACTGCTTTACTGTGTCAAGTTTCAAGAAGCTAGCACAAACCGTGTTTGATTTAGAGTTCCAAATACATCTATCAATATAGGAGAAAACAGAGTGAAATGCCAGAATGGAAACTGTTACTGGAAACGAACGCTTCAACATAGAGAATGAAATTTGGAGAACTGAGTGGGCTTAGTGTACTGATCATTACCTGAATGTATCATCCAGTTTGGGTGAAAAAATATTTGCTGAGATTTCTGGAGACTCGTAATTTTTGGAAGCTTGCAACCCCTTTCAATGAAAGTGTTTCTCGCCAGTCACTGCTTAAAGCTACATGAAAAGGAAAGAAAACATAGAGTTAGAATGTGAAACTTCTTTACTGTGTCAAGTTTCATGAAGCTAGCACAAACCGTGTTTGATTTAGAGTTCCAAATACACTGCTTTACTGTGTCAAGTTTCACGAAGCTAGCACAAACCGTGTATGATTCAGAGTTCCAAATACATCTATCAATATAGGAGAAAATAGAGTGAAATGCCAGAATGGAAACTGTTACTGGAAACGAACGCTTCAACATAGAAGAACGAAATTTGGAGAACCAAGTGGGCTTAGTGTACTGATCATTACCTGAATGTATCATCCAGTTTGGGTGAAAAAAATATTTGCTGAGATTTCTGGAGACTCGTAATTTTTGGAAGCTTGCAACCCCTTTCAATGAAAGTGTTTCTCGCCAGTCACTGCTTAGGGCTACATGAAAAGGAAACAAAACATAGAGTTAGAATGTGAAACTGCTTTACTGTGTCAAGTTTCAAGAAGCTAGCACAAACCGTGTTTGATTTAGAGTTCCAAATACATCTATCAATATAGGAGAAAACAGAGTGAAATGCCAGAATGGAAACTGTTACTGGAAACGAACGCTTCAACATAGAAGAATGAAATTTGGAGAACCGAGTGCGCTTAGTGTACTGATCATTACCTGAAAGTATCATCCAGTTTGGGTGAAAAAAATATTTGCTGAGATTTCTGGAGACTCGTAATTTTTGGAAGCTTGCAACCCCTTTCAATGAAAGTGTTTCTCGCCAGTCACTGCTTAGGGCTACATGAAAAGGAAACAAAACATAGAGTTAGAATCTGAAACTGCTTTACTGTGTCAAGTTTCAAGAAGCTAGCACAAACCGTGTTTGATTTAGAGTTCCAAATACATCTATCAATATAGGAGAAAACAGAGTGAAATGCCAGAATAGAAACTGTTACTGGAAACGAACGCTTCAACATAGAAGATCGAAATTTGGGGAACCAAGTGGGCTTAGTGTACTGATCATTACCTGAAAGTATCATCCAGTTTGGGTGAAAAAATATTTGCTGAGATTTCTGGAGACTCGTAATTTTTGGAAGCTTGCAACCCCTTTCCATGAAAGTGTTTCTCGCCAGTCACTGCTTAGGGCTACATGAATAGGAAACAAAACAGAGAGTTAGAATGTGAAACTGCTTTACTGTGTCAAGTTTCAAGAAGCTAGCACAAACCGTGTTTGATTTAGAGTTACAAATACATATATCAATATAGGAGAAAACAGAGTGAAACGCAAAAATTCAAACTGTTACTGGAAACGAACGCTTCAACATAGAAGAACGAAATTTGGGGAACCAAGTGGGCTTAGTGAACTGATCATTACCTGAAAGTATCATGCAGTTTGGGTGAAAAAATATTTGCTGAGATTTCTGGAGACTCGTAATTTTTGGAAGCTTGCAACCCCTTTCAATGAAAGTGTTTCTCGCGAGTCACTGCTTAGGTCTACAAGAAAAAGAAACAAAACATAGAGTTAGAATGTGAAACTGCTTTACTGTGTCAAGTTTCAAGAAGCTAGCACAAACCGTGTTTGATTTAGAGTTCCAAATACATCTATCAATATAGGAGAAAACAGAGTGAAATGCCAGAATGGAAACTGTTACTGGAAACGAACGCTTCAACATAGAAGAATGAAATTTGGAGAACCGAGTGGGCTTAGTGTACTGATCATTACCTGAAAGTATCATCCAGTTTGGGTGAAAAAATATTTGCTGAGATTTCTGGAGACTCGTAATTTTTGGAAGCTTCCAACCCCTTTCAATGAAAGTGTTTCTCGCCAGTCACTGCTTAAAGCTACATGAAAAAGAAACAAAACATAGAGTTAGAATGTGAAACTGCTTTACTGTGTCAAGTTTCAAGAAGCTAGCACAAACCGTGTTTGATTTAGAGTTCCAAGTACATCTATCAATATAGGAGAAAACAGAGTGAAACGACAAAATTCAAACTGTTACTGGAAATGAACGCTTCAACATAGAAGAACGAAATTTGGGGAACCAAGTGGGCTTAGTGTACTGATCATTACCTGAAAGTATCATACAGTTTGGGTGAAAAAATATTTGCTGAGATTTCTGGAGACTCGTAATTTTTGGAAGCTTGCAACCCCTTTCAATGAAAGTGTTTCTCGCCAGTCACTGCTTAGGGCTCCATGAAAAGGAAACAAAACATAGAGTTAGAATGTGAAACTGCTTTACTGTGTCAAGTTTCAAGAAGCTAGCACAAACCGTGTTTGATTTAGAGTTCCAAATACATCTATCAATATAGGAGAAAACAGAGTGAAATGCCACAATGGAAACTGTTACTGGAAACGAACGCTTCAACATAGAGAATGAAATTTGGAGAACTGAGTGGGCTTAGTGTACTGATCATTACCTGAATGTATCATCCAGTTTGGGTGAAAAAATATTTGCTGAGATTTCTGGAGACTCGTAATTTTTGGAAGCTTGCAACCCCTTTCAATGAAAGTGTTTCTCGCCAGTCACTGCTTAAAGCTACATGAAAAGGAAAGAAAACATAGAGTTAGAATGTGAAACTTCTTTACTGTGTCAAGTTTCATGAAGCTAGCACAAACCGTGTTTGATTTAGAGTTCCAAATACACTGCTTTACTGTGTCAAGTTTCACGAAGCTAGCACAAACCGTGTATGATTCAGAGTTCCAAATACATCTATCAATATAGGAGAAAATAGAGTGAAATGCCAGAATGGAAACTGTTACTGGAAACGAACGCTTCAACATAGAAGAACGAAATTTGGAGAACCAAGTGGGCTTAGTGTACTGATCATTACCTGAATGTATCATCCAGTTTGGGTGAAAAAATATTTGCTGAGATTTCTGGAGACTCGTAATTTTTGGAAGCTTGCAACCCCTTTCAATGAAAGTGTTTCTTGCCAGTCACTGCTTAGGGCTACATGAAAAGGAAACAAAACATAGAGTTAGAATGTGAAACTGCTTTACTGTGTCAAGTTTCAAGAAGCTAGCACAAACCGTGTTTGATTTAGAGTTCCAAATACATCTATCAATATAGGAGAAAACAGAGTGAAATGCCAGAATGGAAACTGTTACTGGAAACGAACGCTTCAACATAGAAGAATGAAATTTGGAGAACCGAGTGTGCTTAGTGTACTGATCATTACCTGAAAGTATCATCCAGTTTGGGTGAAAAAATATTTGCTGAGATTTCTGGAGACTCGTAATTTTTGGAAGCTTGCAACCCCTTTCAATGAAAGTGTTTCTCGCCAGTCACTGCTTAGGGCTACATGAAAAGGAAACAAAACATAGAGTTAGAATCTGAAACTGCTTTACTGTGTCAAGTTTCAAGAAGCTAGCACAAACCGTGTTTGATTTAGAGTTCCAAGTACATCTATCAATATAGGAGAAAACAGAGTGAAACGACAAAATTCAAACTGTTACTGGAAATGAACGCTTCAACATAGAAGAACGAAATTTGGGGAACCAAGTGGGCTTAGTGTACTGATCATTACCTGAAAGTATCATCCAGTTTGGGTGAAAAAATATTTGCTGAGATTTCTGGAGACTCGTAATTTTTGGAAGCTTGCTACCCCTTTCAATGAAAGTGTTTCTCGCCAGTCACTGCTTAGGGCTACATGAAAAGGAAACAAAACATAGAGTTAGAATGTGAAACTGCTTTACTGTGTCAAGTTTCAAGAAGCTAGCACAAACCGTGTTTGATTTAGAGTTCCAAATACATCTATCAATATAGGAGAAAATAGAGTGAAATGCCAGAATGGAAACTGTTACTGGAAACGAACGCTTCAACATAGAAGAACGAAATTTGGAGAACCAAGTGGGCTTAGTGTACTGATCATTACCTGAATGTATCATCCAGTTTGGGTGAAAAAATATTTGCTGAGATTTTTGGAGACTCGTAATTTTTGGAAGCTTGCAACCCCTTTCAATGAAAGTGTTTCTCGCCAGTCACTGCTTAAAGCTACATGAAAAGGAAACAAAACATAGAGTCAGAATGTGAAACTGCTTTACTGTGTCAAGTTTCAAGAAGCTAGCACAAACCGTGTTTGATTTAGAGTTCCAAATACATCTATAAATATATGAGAAAACAGAGTGAAACGACAAAATTCAAACTGTTACTGGAAACGAACGCTTCAACATAGAAGAACGAAATTTGAGGAACCAAGTGGGCTTAGTGTACTGATCATTACCTGAAAGAATCATCCAGTTTGGGTGAAAAAATATTTGCTGAGATTTCTGGAGACTCGTAATTTTTGGAAGCTTGCAACCCCTTTCAATGAAAGTGTTTCTCGCCAGTCACTGCTTAGGGCTACATGAAAAGGAAACAAAACATAGAGTTAGAATGTGAAACTGCTTTACTGTGTCAAGTTTCAAGAAGCTAGCACAAACCGTGTTTGATTTAGAGTTCCAAATACATCTATCAATATAGGAGAAAACAGAGTGAAACGCCAAAATTCAAACTGTTACTGGAAACGAACGCTTCAACATAGAAGAATGAAATTTGGAGAACCGAGTGCGCTTAGTGTACTGATCATTACCTGAAAGTATCATCCAGTTTGGGTGAAAAAATATTTGCTGAGATTTCTGGAGACTCGTAATTTTTGGAAGCTTGCAACCCCTTTCAATGAAAGTGTTTCTCGCCAGTCACTGCTTAAAGCTACATGAAAAGGAAACAAAACATAGAGTTAGAATCTGAAACTGCTTTACTGTGTCAAGTTTCAAGAAGCTAGCACAAACCGTGTTTGATTTAGAGTTCCAAATACATCTATCAATATAGGAGAAAACAGAGTGAAATGCCAGAATAGAAACTGTTACTGGAAACGAACGCTTCAACATAGAAGATCGAAATTTGGGGAACCAAGTGGGCTTAGTGTACTGATCATTACCTGAAAGTATCATCCAGTTTGGGTGAAAAAATATTTGCTGAGATTTCTGGAGACTCGTAATTTTTGGAAGCTTGCAACCACTTTCCATGAAAGTGTTTCTCGCCAGTCACTGCTTAGGGCTACATGAATAGGAAACAAAACATAGAGTTAGAATGTGAAACTGCTTTACTGTGTCAAGTTTCAAGAAGCTAGCACAAACCGTGTTTGATTTAGAGTTACAAATACATATATCAATATAGGAGAAAACAGAGTGAAACGCAAAAATTCAAACTGTTACTGGAAACGAACGCTTCAACATAGAAGAACGAAATTTGGGGAACCAAGTGGGCTTAGTGAACTGATCATTACCTGAAAGTATCATGCAGTTTGGGTGAAAAAATATTTGCTGAGATTTCTGGAGACTCGTAATTTTTGGAAGCTTGCAACCCCTTTCAATGAAAGTGTTTCTCGCCAGTCACTGCTTAGGGCTACAAGAAAAAGAAACAAAACATAGAGTTAGAATGTGAAACTGCTTTACTGTGTCAAGTTTCAAGAAGCTAGCACAAACCGTGTTTGATTTAGAGTTCCAAATACATCTATCAATATAGGAGAAAACAGAGTGAAATGCCAGAATGGAAACTGTTACTGGAAACGAACGCTTCAACATAGAAGAATGAAATTTGGAGAACCGAGTGGGCTTAGTGTACTGATCATTACCTGAAAGTATCATCCAGTTTGGGTGAAAAAATATTTGCTGAGATTTCTGGAGACTCGTAATTTTTGGAAGCTTCCAACACCTTTCAATGAAAGTGTTTCTCGCCAGTCACTGCTTAAAGCTACATGAAAAAGAAACAAAACATAGAGTTAGAATGTGAAACTGCTTTACTGTGTCAAGTTTCAAGAAGCTAGCACAAACCGTGTTTGATTTAGAGTTCCAAGTACATCTATCAATATAGGAGAAAACAGAGTGAAACGACAAAATTCAAACTGTTACTGGAAATGAACGCTTCAACATAGAAGAACGAAATTTGGGGAACCAAGTGGGCTTAGTGTACTGATCATTACCTGAAAGTATCATCCAGTTTGGGTGAAAAAATATTTGCTGAGATTTCTGGAGACTCGTAATTTTTGGAAGCTTGCAACCCCTTTCAATGAAAGTGTTTCTCGCCAGTCACTGCTTAGGGCTCCATGAAAAGGAAACAAAACCTAGAGTTAGAATGTGAAACTGCTTTACTGTGTCAAGTTTCAAGAAGCTAGCACAAACCGTGTTTGATTTAGAGTTCCAAATACATCTATCAATATAGGAGAAAACAAAGTGAAATGCCAGAATGGAAACTGTTACTGGAAACGAACGCTTCAACATAGAGAATGAAATTTGGAGAACTGAGTGGGCTTAGTGTACTGATCATTACCTGAATGTATCATCCAGTTTGGGTGAAAAAATATTTGCTGAGATTTCTGGAGACTCGTAATTTTTGGAAGCTTGCAACCCCTTTCAATGAAAGTGTTTCTCGCCAGTCACTGCTTAAAGCTACATGAAAAGGAAAGAAAACATAGAGTTAGAATGTGAAACTGCTTTACTGTGTCAAGTTTCATGAAGCTAGCACAAACCATGTTTGATTTAGAGTTCCAAATACACTGCTTTACTGTGTCAAGTTTCACGAAGCTAGCACAAACCGTGTATGATTCAGAGTTCCAAATACATCTATCAATATAGGAGAAAATAGAGTGAAATGCCAGAATGGAAACTGTTACTGGAAACGAACGCTTCAACATAGAAGAACGAAATTTGGAGAACCAAGTGGGCTTAGTGTACTGATCATTACCTGAATGTATCATCCAGTTTGGGTGAAAAAATATTTGCTGAGATTTCTGGAGACTCGTAATTTTTGGAAGCTTGCAACCCCTTTCAATGAAAGTGTTTCTCGCCAGTCACTGTTAGGGCTACATGAAAAGGAAACAAAACATAGAGTTAGAATCTGAAACTGCTTTACTGTGTCAAGTTTCAAGAACCTAGCACAAACCGTGTTTGATTTAGAGTTCCAAGTACATCTATCAATATAGGAGAAAACAGAGTGAAACGACAAAATTCAAACTGTTACTGGAAATGAACGCTTCAACATAGAAGAACGAAATTTGGGGAACCCAGTGGGCTTAGTGTACTGATCATTACCTGAAAGTATCATCCAGTTTGGGTGAAAAAATATTTGCTGAGATTTCTGGAGACTCGTAATTTTTGGAAGCTTGCAACCCCTTTCAATGAAAGTGTTTCTCGCCAGTCACTGCTTAGGGCTACATGAAAAGGAAACAAAACATAGAGTTAGAATGTGAAACTGCTTTACTGTGTCAAGTTTCAAGAAGCTAGCACAAACCGTGTTTGATTTAGAGTTCCAAATACATCTATCAATATAGGAGAAAATAGAGTGAAATGCCAGAATGGAAACTGTTACTGGAAACGAACGCTTCAACATAGAAGAACGAAATTTGGAGAACCAAGTGGGCTTAGTGTACTGATCATTACCTGAATGTATCATCCAGTTTGGGTGAAAAAATATTTGCTGAGATTTCTGGAGACTCGTAATTTTTGGAAGCTTGCAACCCCTTTCAATGAAAGTGTTTCTCGCCAGTCACTGCTTAAAGCTACATGAAAAGGAAACAAAACATAGAGTTAGAATCTGAAACTGCTTTACTGTGTCAAGTTTCAAGAAGCTAGCACAAACCGTGTTTGATTTAGAGTTCCAAATACATCTATCAATATAGGAGAAAACAGAGTGAAATGCCAGAATGGAAACTGTTACTGGAAACGAACGCTTCAACATAGAAGATCGAAATTTGGGGAACCAAGTGGGCTTAGTGTACTGATCATTACCTGAAAGTATCATCCAGTTTGGGTGAAAAAATATTTGCTGAGATTTCTGGAGACTCGTAATTTTTGGAAGCTTGCAACCCGTTTCAATGAAAGTGTTTCTTGCCAGTCACTGCTTAAAGCTACATGAAAAAGAAACAAAACATAGAGTTAGAATGTGAAACTGCTTTACTGTGTCAAGTTTCAAGAAGCTAGCACAAACCGTGTTTGATTTAGAGTTC
This sequence comes from Spermophilus citellus, assembly GCF_964194105.1. Lineage (NCBI taxonomy): Eukaryota > Metazoa > Chordata > Mammalia > Rodentia > Sciuridae > Spermophilus > Spermophilus citellus. Next base: position 82,197,438 of record NC_138185.1, on the reverse strand, counting down.
CAAATACATCTATCAATATAGGAGAAAACAGAGTGAAATGCCAGAATGGAAACTGTTACTGGAAACGAACGCTTCAACATAGAAGAATGAAATTTGGAGAACCGAGTGGGCTTAGTGTACTGATCATTACCTGAAAGTATCATCCAGTTTGGGTGAAAAAATATTTGCTGAGATTTCTGGAGACTCGTAATTTTTGGAAGCTTCCAACCCCTTTCAATGAAAGTGTTTCTCGCCAGTCACTGCTTAGGGCTACATGAAAAGGAAACAAAACATAGAGTTAGAATCTGAAACTGCTTTACTGTGTCAAGTTTCAAGAAGCTAGCACAAACCGTGTTTGATTTAGAGTTCCAAGTACATCTATCAATATAGGAGAAAACAGAGTGAAACGACAAAATTCAAACTGTTACTGGAAATGAACGCTTCAACATAGAAGAACGAAATTTGGGGAACCAAGTGGGCTTAGTGTACTGATCATTACCTGAAAGTATCATCCAGTTTGGGTGAAAAAATATTTGCTGAGATTTCTGGAGACTCGTAATTTTTGGAAGCTTGCAACCCCTTTCCATGAAAGTGTTTCTCGCCAGTCACTGCTTAGGGCTACATGAATAGGAAACAAAACATAGAGTTAGAATGTGAAACTGCTTTACTGTGTCAAGTTTCAAGAAGCTAGCACAAACCGTGTTTGATTTAGAGTTCCAAATACATATATCAATATAGGAGAAAACAGAGTGAAACGCAAAAATTCAAACTGTTACTGGAAACGAACGCTTCAACATAGAAGAACGAAATTTGGGGAACCAGGTGGGCTTAGTGAATTGATCATTACCTGAAAGTATCATGCAGTTTGGGTGAAAAAATATTTGCTGAGATTTCTGGAGACTCGTAATTTTTGGAAGCTTGCAACCCCTTTCAATGAAAGTGTTTCTCGCCAGTCACTGCTTAGGGCTACAAGAAAAAGAAACAAAACATAGAGTTAGAATGTGAAACTGCTTTACTGTGTCAAGTTTCAAGAAGCTAGCACAAACCGTGTTTGATTTAGAGTTCCAAATACATCTATCTATATAGGAGAAAACAGAGTGAAATGCCAGAATGGAAACTGTTACTGGAAACGAACGCTTCAACATAGAAGAATGAAATTTGGAGAACCGAGTGGGCTTAGTGTACTGATCATTACCTGAAAGTATCATCCAGTTTGGGTGAAAAAATATTTGCTGAGATTTCTGGAGACTCGTAATTTTTGGAAGCTTCCAACCCCTTTCAATGAAAGTGTTTCTCGCCAGTCACTGCTTAAAGCTACATGAAAAAGAAACAAAACATAGAGTTAGAATGTGAAACTGCTTTACTGTGTCAAGTTTCAAGAAGGTAGCACAAACCGTGTTTGATTTAGAGTTCCAAGTACATCTATCAATATAGGAGAAAACAGAGTGAAACGACAAAATTCAAACTGTTACTGGAAATGAACGCTTCAACATAGAAGAACGAAATTTGGGGAACCAAGTGGGCTTAGTGTACTGATCATTACCTGAAAGTATCATCCAGTTTGGGTGAAAAAATATTTGCTGAGATTTCTGGAGACTCGTAATTTTTGGAAGCTTGCAACCCCTTTCAATGAAAGTGTTTCTCGCCAGTCACTGCTTAGGGCTCCATGAAAAGGAAACAAAACATAGAGTTAGAATGTGAAACTGCTTTACTGTGTCAAGTTTCAAGAAGCTAGCACAAACCGTGTTTGATTTAGAGTTCCAAATACATCTATCAATATAGGAGAAAACAGAGTGAAATGCCAGAATGGAAACTGTTACTGGAAACGAACGCTTCAACATAGAGAATGAAATTTGGAGAACTGAGTGGGCTTAGTGTACTGATCATTACCTGAATGTATCATCCAGTTTGGGTGAAAAAATATTTGCTGAGATTTCTGGAGACTCGTAATTTTTGGAAGCTTGCAACCCCTTTCAATGAAAGTGTTTCTCGCCAGTCACTGCTTAAAGCTACATGAAAAGGAAAGAAAACATAGAGTTAGAATGTGAAACTGCTTTACTGTGTCAAGTTTCATGAAGCTAGCACAAACCGTGTTTGATTTAGAGTTCCAAATACACTGCTTTACTGTGTCAAGTTTCACGAAGCTAGCACAAACCGTGTATGATTCAGAGTTCCAAATACATCTATCAATATAGGAGAAAATAGAGTGAAATGCCAGAATGGAAACTGTTACTGGAAACGAACGCTTCAACATAGAAGAACGAAATTTGGAGAACCAAGTGGGCTTAGTGTACTGATCATTACCTGAATGTATCATCCAGTTTGGGTGAAAAAATATTTGCTGAGATTTCTGGAGACTCGTAATTTTTGGAAGCTTGCAACCCCTTTCAATGAAAGTGTTTCTCGCCAGTCACTGCTTAGGGCTACATGAAAAGGAAACAAAACATAGAGTTAGAATGTGAAACTGCTTTACTGTGTCAAGTTTCAAGAAGCTAGCACAAACCGTGTTTGATTTAGAGTTCCAAATACATCTATCAATATAGGAGAAAATAGAGTGAAATGCCAGAATGGAAACTGTTACTGGAAACGAACGCTTCAACATAGAAGAACGAAATTTGGAGAACCAAGTGGGCTTAGTGTACTGATCATTACCTGAATGTATCATCCAGTTTGGGTGAAAAAATATTTGCTGAGATTTCTGGAGACTCGTAATTTTTGGAAGCTTGCAACCCCTTTCAATGAAAGTGTTTCTCGCCAGTCACTGCTTAAAGCTACATGAAAAGGAAACAAAACATAGAGTTAGAATGTGAAACTGCTTTACTGTGTCAAGTTTCAAGAAGCTAGCACAAACCGTGTTTGATTTAGAGTTCCAAATACATCTATCAATATAGGAGAAAACAGAGAGAAACGAGAAAATTCAAACTGTTACTGGAAACGAACGCTTCAACATAGAAGAACAAAATTTGGGGAACCAAGTGGGCTTAGTGTACTGATCATAACCTGAAAGAATCATCCAGTTTGGGTGAAAAAATATTTGCTGAGATTTCTGGAGACTCGTAATTTTTGGAAGCTTGCAACCCCTTTCAATGAAAGTGTTTCTCGCCAGTAACTGCTTAGGGCTACATGAAAAGGAAAAAAAACATAGAGTTAGAATGTGAAACTGCTTTACTGTGTCAAGTTTCAAGAAGCTAGCACAAACCGTGTTTGATTTAGAGTTCCAAATACATCTATCAATATAGGAGAAAACAGAGTGAAATGCCAGAATGGAAACTGTTACTGGAAACGAACGCTTCAACATAGAAGAATGAAATTTGGAGAACCGAGTGGGCTTAGTGTACTGATCATTACCTGAAAGTATCATCCAGTTTGGGTGAAAAAATATTTGCTGAGATTTCTGGAGACTCGTAATTTTTGGAAGCTTCCAACCCCTTTCAATGAAAGTGTTTCTCGCCAGTCACTGCTTAGGGCTACATGAAAAGGAAACAAAACATAGAGTTAGAATCTGAAACTGCTTTACTGTGTCAAGTTTCAAGAAGCTAGCACAAACCGTGTTTGATTTAGAGTTCCAAGTACATCTATCAATATAGGAGAAAACAGAGTGAAACGACAAAATTCAAACTGTTACTGGAAATGAACGCTTCAACATAGAAGAACGAAATTTGGGGAACCAAGTTTGCTTAGTGTACTGATCATTACCTGAAAGTATCATCCAGTTTGGGTGAAAAAATATTTGCTGAGATTTCTGGAGACTCGTAATTTTTGGAAGCTTGCAACCCCTTTCCATGAAAGTGTTTCTCGCCAGTCACTGCTTAGGGCTACATGAATAGGAAACAAAACATAGAGTTAGAATGTGAAACTGCTTTACTGTGTCAAGTTTCAAGAAGCTAGCACAAACCGTGTTTGATTTAGAGTTCCAAATACATCTATCAATATAGGAGAAAACAGAGTGAAATGCCAGAATAGAAACTGTTACTGGAAACGAACGCTTCAACATAGAAGATCGAAATTTGGGGAACCAAGTGGGCTTAGTGTACTGATCATTACCTGAAAGTATCATCCAGTTTGGGTGAAAAAATATTTGCTGAGATTTCTGGAGACTCGTAATTTTTGGAAGCTTGCAACCCCTTTCCATGAAAGTGTTTCTCGCCAGTCACTGCTTAGGGCTACATGAATAGGAAACAAAACATAGAGTTAGAATGTGAAACTGCTTTACTGTGTCAAGTTTCAAGAAGCTAGCACAAACCGTGTTTGATTTAGAGTTCCAAATACATATATCAATATAGGAGAAAACAGAGTGAAACGCAAAAATTCAAACTGTTACTGGAAACGAACGCTTCAACATAGAAGAACGAAATTTGGGGAACCAAGTGGGCTTAGTGAACTGATCATTACCTGAAATTATCATGCAGTTTGGATGAAAAAATATTTGCTGAGATTTCTGGAGACTCGTAATTTTTGGAAGCTTGCAACCCCTTTCAATGAAAGTGTTTCTCGCCAGTCACTGCTTAGGGCTACAAGAAAAAGAAACAAAACATAGAGTTAGAATGTGAAACTGCTTTACTGTGTCAAGATTCAAGAAGCTAGCACAAACCGTGTTTGATTTAGAATTCCAAATACATCTATCAATATAGGAGAAAACAGAGTGAAATGCCAGAATGGAAACTGTTACTGGAAACGAACGCTTCAACATAGAAGAATGAAATTTGGAGAACCGAGTGGGCTTAGTGTACTGATCATTACCTGAAAGTATCATCCAGTTTGGGTGAAAAAATATTTGCTGAGATTTCTGGAGACTCGTAATTTTTGGAAGCTTCCAACCCCTTTCAATGAAAGTGTTTCTCGCCAGTCACTGCTTAGGGCTACATGAAAAGGAAACAAAACATAGAGTTAGAATCTGAAACTGCTTTACTGTGTCAAGTTTCAAGAAGCTAGCACAAACCGTGTTTGATTTAGAGTTCCAAGTACATCTATCAATATAGGAGAAAACAGAGTGAAACGACAAAATTCAAACTGTTACTGGAAATGAACGCTTCAACATAGAAGAACGAAATTTGGGGAACCAAGTGGGCTTAGTGTACTGATCATTACCTGAAAGTATCATCCAGTTTGGGTGAAAAAATATTTGCTGAGATTTCTGGAGACTCGTAATTTTTGGAAGCTTGCAACCCCTTTCCATGTAAGTGTTTCTCGCCAGTCACTGCTTAGGGCTACATGAATAGGAAACAAAACATAGAGTTAGAATGTGAAACTGCTTTACTGTGTCAAGTTTCAAGAAGCTAGCACAAACCGTGTTTGATTTAGAGTTCCAAATACATCTATCAATATAGGAGAAAACAGAGTGAAATGCCAGAATAGAAACTGTTACTGGAAACGAACGCTTCAACATAGAAGATCGAAATTTGGGGAACCAAGTGGGCTTAGTGTACTGATCATTACCTGAAAGTATCATCCAGTTTGGGTGAAAAAATATTTGCTGAGATTTCTGGAGACTCGTAATTTTTGGAAGCTTGCAACCCCTTTCCATGAAAGTGTTTCTCGCCAGTCACTGCTTAGGGCTACATGAATAGGAAACAAAACATAGAGTTAGAATGTGAAACTGCTTTACTGTGTCAAGTTTCAAGAAGCTAGCACAAACCGTGTTTGATTTAGAGTTCCAAATACATATATCAATATAGGAGAAAACAGAGTGAAACGCAAAAATTCAAACTGTTACTGGAAACGAACGCTTCAACATAGAAGAACGAAATTTGGGGAACCAGGTGGGCTTAGTGAATTGATCATTACCTGAAAGTATCATGCAGTTTGGGTGAAAAAATATTTGCTGAGATTTCTGGAGACTCGTAATTTTTGGAAGCTTGCAACCCCTTTCAATGAAAGTGTTTCTCGCCAGTCACTGCTTAGGGCTACAAGAAAAAGAAACAAAACATAGAGTTAGAATGTGAAACTGCTTTACTGTGTCAAGTTTCAAGAAGCTAGCACAAACCGTGTTTGATTTAGAGTTCCAAATACATCTATCTATATAGGAGAAAACAGAGTGAAATGCCAGAATGGAAACTGTTACTGGAAACGAACGCTTCAACATAGAAGAATGAAATTTGGAGAACCGAGTGGGCTTAGTGTACTGATCATTACCTGAAAGTATCATCCAGTTTGGGTGAAAAAATATTTGCTGAGATTTCTGGAGACTCGTAATTTTTGGAAGCTTCCAACCCCTTTCAATGAAAGTGTTTCTCGCCAGTCACTGCTTAAAGCTACATGAAAAAGAAACAAAACATAGAGTTAGAATGTGAAACTGCTTTACTGTGTCAAGTTTCAAGAAGGTAGCACAAACCGTGTTTGATTTAGAGTTCCAAGTACATCTATCAATATAGGAGAAAACAGAGTGAAACGACAAAATTCAAACTGTTACTGGAAATGAACGCTTCAACATAGAAGAACGAAATTTGGGGAACCAAGTGGGCTTAGTGTACTGATCATTACCTGAAAGTATCATCCAGTTTGGGTGAAAAAATATTTGCTGAGATTTCTGGAGACTCGTAATTTTTGGAAGCTTGCAACCCCTTTCAATGAAAGTGTTTCTCGCCAGTCACTGCTTAGGGCTCCATGAAAAGGAAACAAAACATAGAGTTAGAATGTGAAACTGCTTTACTGTGTCAAGTTTCAAGAAGCTAGCACAAACCGTGTTTGATTTAGAGTTCCAAATACATCTATCAATATAGGAGAAAACAGAGTGAAATGCCAGAATGGAAACTGTTACTGGAAACGAACGCTTCAACATAGAGAATGAAATTTGGAGAACTGAGTGGGCTTAGTGTACTGATCATTACCTGAATGTATCATCCAGTTTGGGTGAAAAAATATTTGCTGAGATTTCTGGAGACTCGTAATTTTTGGAAGCTTGCAACCCCTTTCAATGAAAGTGTTTCTCGCCAGTCACTGCTTAAAGCTACATGAAAAGGAAAGAAAACATAGAGTTAGAATGTGAAACTGCTTTACTGTGTCAAGTTTCATGAAGCTAGCACAAACCGTGTTTGATTTAGAGTTCCAAATACACTGCTTTACTGTGTCAAGTTTCACGAAGCTAGCACAAACCGTGTATGATTCAGAGTTCCAAATACATCTATCAATATAGGAGAAAATAGAGTGAAATGCCAGAATGGAAACTGTTACTGGAAACGAACGCTTCAACATAGAAGAACGAAATTTGGAGAACCAAGTGGGCTTAGTGTACTGATCATTACCTGAATGTATCATCCAGTTTGGGTGAAAAAATATTTGCTGAGATTTCTGGAGACTCGTAATTTTTGGAAGCTTGCAACCCCTTTCAATGAAAGTGTTTCTCGCCAGTCACTGCTTAGGGCTACATGAAAAGGAAACAAAACATAGAGTTAGAATGTGAAACTGCTTTACTGTGTCAAGTTTCAAGAAGCTAGCACAAACCGTGTTTGATTTAGAGTTCCAAATACATCTATCAATATAGGAGAAAATAGAGTGAAATGCCAGAATGGAAACTGTTACTGGAAACGAACGCTTCAACATAGAAGAACGAAATTTGGAGAACCAAGTGGGCTTAGTGTACTGATCATTACCTGAATGTATCATCCAGTTTGGGTGAAAAAATATTTGCTGAGATTTCTGGAGACTCGTAATTTTTGGAAGCTTGCAACCCCTTTCAATGAAAGTGTTTCTCGCCAGTCACTGCTTAAAGCTACATGAAAAGGAAACAAAACATAGAGTTAGAATGTGAAACTGCTTTACTGTGTCAAGTTTCAAGAAGCTAGCACAAACCGTGTTTGATTTAGAGTTCCAAATACATCTATCAATATAGGAGAAAACAGAGAGAAACGAGAAAATTCAAACTGTTACTGGAAACGAACGCTTCAACATAGAAGAACAAAATTTGGGGAACCAAGTGGGCTTAGTGTACTGATCATAACCTGAAAGAATCATCCAGTTTGGGTGAAAAAATATTTGCTGAGATTTCTGGAGACTCGTAATTTTTGGAAGCTTGCAACCCCTTTCAATGAAAGTGTTTCTCGCCAGTAACTGCTTAGGGCTACATGAAAAGGAAACAAAACATAGAGTTAGAATGTGAAACTGCTTTACTGTGTCAAGTTTCAAGAAGCTAGCACAAACCGTGTTTGATTTAGAGTTCCAAATACATCTATCAATATAGGAGAAAACAGAGTGAAATGCCAGAATGGAAACTGTTACTGGAAACGAACGCTTCAACATAGAAGAATGAAATTTGGAGAACTGAGTGGGCTTAGTGTACTGATCATTACCTGAAAGTATCATCCAGTTTGGGTGAAAAAATATTTGCTGAGATTTCTGGAGACTCGTATTTTTTGGAAGCTTGCAACCCCTTTCAATGAAAGTGTTTCTCGCCAGTCACTGCTTAAAGCTACATGAAAAGGAAACAAAACATAGAGTTAGAATCTGAAACTGCTTTACTGTGTTAAGTTTCAAGAAGCTAGCACAAACCGTGTTTGATTTAGAGTTCCAAATACATCTATCAATATAGGAGAAAACAGAGTGAAATGCCAGAATGGAAACTGTTACTGGAAACGAACGCTTCAACATAGAAGATCGAAATTTGGGGAACCAAGTGGGCTTAGTGTACTGATCATTACCTGAAAGTATCATCCAGTTTGGGTGAAAAAATATTTGCTGAGATTTCTGGAGACTCGTAATTTTTGGAAGCTTGCAACCCCTTTCAATGAAAGTGTTTCTCGCCAGTCACTGCTTAAAGCTACATGAAAAAGAAACAAAACATAGAGTTAGAATGTGAAACTGCTTTACTGTGTCAAGTTTCAAGAAGCTAGCACAAACCGTGTTTGATTTAGAGTTCCAAATACATCTATCAATATAGGAGAAAACAGAGTGAAATGCCAGAATGGAAACTGTTACTGGAAACGAACGCTTCAACATAGAAGAATGAAATTTGGAGAACCGAGTGGGCTTAGTGTACTGATCATTACCTGAAAGTATCATCCAGTTTGGGTGAAAAAATATTTGCTGAGATTTCTGGAGACTCGTAATTTTTGGAAGCTTCCAACCCCTTTCAATGAAAGTGTTTCTCGCCAGTCACTGCTTAGGGCTACATGAAAAGGAAACAAAACATAGAGTTAGAATCTGAAACTGCTTTACTGTGTCAAGTTTCAAGAAGCTAGCACAAACCGTGTTTGATTTAGAGTTCCAAGTACATCTATCAATATAGGAGAAAACAGAGTGAAACGACAAAATTCAAACTGTTACTGGAAATGAACGCTTCAACATAGAAGAACGAAATTTGGGGAACCAAGTTTGCTTAGTGTACTGATCATTACCTGAAAGTATCATCCAGTTTGGGTGAAAAAATATTTGCTGAGATTTCTGGAGACTCGTAATTTTTGGAAGCTTGCAACCCCTTTCCATGAAAGTGTTTCTCGCCAGTCACTGCTTAGGGCTACATGAATAGGAAACAAAACATAGAGTTAGAATGTGAAACTGCTTTACTGTGTCAAGTTTCAAGAAGCTAGCACAAACCGTGTTTGATTTAGAGTTCCAAATACATCTATCAATATAGGAGAAAACAGAGTGAAATGCCAGAATAGAAACTGTTACTGGAAACGAACGCTTCAACATAGAAGATCGAAATTTGGGGAACCAAGTGGGCTTAGTGTACTGATCATTACCTGAAAGTATCATCCAGTTTGGGTGAAAAAATATTTGCTGAGATTTCTGGAGACTCGTAATTTTTGGAAGCTTGCAACCCCTTTCCATGAAAGTGTTTCTCGCCAGTCACTGCTTAGGGCTACATGAATAGGAAACAAAACATAGAGTTAGAATGTGAAACTGCTTTACTGTGTCAAGTTTCAAGAAGCTAGCACAAACCGTGTTTGATTTAGAGTTCCAAATACATATATCAATATAGGAGAAAACAGAGTGAAACGCAAAAATTCAAACTGTTACTGGAAACGAACGCTTCAACATAGAAGAACGAAATTTGGGGAACCAAGTGGGCTTAGTGAACTGATCATTACCTGAAATTATCATGCAGTTTGGGTGAAAAAATATTTGCTGAGATTTCTGGAGACTCGTAATTTTTGGAAGCTTGCAACCCCTTTCAATGAAAGTGTTTCTCGCCAGTCACTGCTTAGGGCTACAAGAAAAAGAAACAAAACATAGAGTTAGAATGTGAAACTGCTTGACTGTGGCAAGATTCAAGAAGCTAGCACAAACCGTGTTTGATTTAGAGTTCCAAATACATCTATCTATATAGGAGAAAACAGAGTGAAATGCCAGAATGGAAACTGTTACTGGAAACGAACGCTTCAACATAGAAGAATGAAATTTGGAGAACCGAGTGGGCTTAGTGTACTGATCATTACCTGAAAGTATCATCCAGTTTGGGTGAAAAAATATTTGCTGAGATTTCTGGAGACTCGTAATTTTTGGAAGCTTCCAACCCCTTTCAATGAAAGTGTTTCTCGCCAGTCACTGCTTAAAGCTACATGAAAAAGAAACAAAACATAGAGTTAGAATGTGAAACTGCTTTACTGTGTCAAGTTTCAAGAAGCTAGCACAAACCGTGTTTGATTTAGAGTTCCAAGTACATCTATCAATATAGGAGAAAACAGAGTGAAACGACAAAATTCAAACTGTTACTGGAAATGAACGCTTCAACATAGAAGAACGAAATTTGGTGAACCAAGTGGGCTTAGTGTACTGATCATTACCTGAAAGTATCATCCAGTTTGGGTGAAAAAATATTTGCTGAGATTTCTGGAGACTTGTAATTTTTGGAAGCTTGCAACCCCTTTCAATGAAAGTGTTTCTCGCCAGTCACTGCTTAGGGCTCCATGAAAAGGAAACAAAACATAGAGTTAGAATGTGAAACTGCTTTACTGTGTCAAGTTTCAAGAAGCTAGCACAAACCGTGTTTGATTTAGAGTTCCAAATACATCTATCAATATAGGAGAAAACAGAGTGAAATGCCAGAATGGAAACTGTTACTGGAAACGAACGCTTCAACATAGAGAATGAAATTTGGAGAACTGAGTGGGCTTAGTGTACTGATCATTACCTGAATGTATCATCCAGTTTGGGTGAAAAAATATTTGCTGAGATTTCTGGAGACTCGTAATTTTTGGAAGCTTGCAACCCCTTTCAATGAAAGTGTTTCTCGCCAGTCACTGCTTAAAGCTACATGAAAAGGAAAGAAAACATAGAGTTAGAATGTGAAACTGCTTTACTGTGTCAAGTTTCATGAAGCTAGCACAAACCGTGTTTGATTTAGAGTTCCAAATACACTGCTTTACTGTGTCAAGTTTCACGAAGCTAGCACAAACCGTGTATGATTCAGAGTTCCAAATACATCTATCAATATAGGAGAAAATAGAGTGAAATGCCAGAATGGAAACTGTTACTGGAAACGAACGCTTCAACATAGAAGAACGAAATTTGGGGAACCAAGTGGGCTTAGTGTACTGATCATTACCTGAATGTATCATCCAGTTTGGGTGAAAAAATATTTGCTGAGATTTCTGGAGACTCGTAATTTTTGGAAGCTTGCAACCCCTTTCAATGAAAGTGTTTCTCGCCAGTCACTGCTTAGGGCTACATGAAAAGGAAACAAAACATAGAGTTAGAATGTGAAACTGCTTTACTGTGTCAAGTTTCAAGAAGCTAGCACAAACCGTGTTTGATTTAGAGTTCCAAATACATCTATCAATATAGGAGAAAATAGAGTGAAATGCCAGAATGGAAACTGTTACTGGAAACGAACGCTTCAACATAGAAGAACGAAATTTGGAGAACCAAGTGGGCTTAGTGTACTGATCATTACCTGAATGTATCATCCAGTTTGGGTGAAAAAATATTTGCTGAGATTTCTGGAGACTCGTAATTTTTGGAAGCTTGCAACCCCTTTCAATGAAAGTGTTTCTCGCCAGTCACTGCTTAAAGCTACATGAAAAGGAAACAAAACATAGAGTTAGAATGTGAAACTGCTTTACTGTGTCAAGTTTCAAGAAGCTAGCACAAACCGTGTTTGATTTAGAGTTCCAAATACATCTATCAATATAGGAGAAAACAGAGAGAAACGACAAAATTCAAACTGTTACTGGAAACGAACGCTTCAACATAGAAGAACAAAATTTGGGGAACCAAGTGGGCTTAGTGTACTGATCATAACCTGTAAGAATCATCCAGTTTGGGTGAAAAAATATTTGCTGAGATTTCTGGAGACTCGTAATTTTTGGAAGCTTGCAACCCCTTTCAATGAAAGTGTTTCTCGCCAGTAACTGCTTAGGGCTACATGAAAAGGAAACAAAACATAGAGTTAGAATGTGAAACTGCTTTACTGTGTCAAGTTTCAAGAAGCTAGCACAAACCGTGTTTGATTTAGAGTTCCAAATACATCTATCAATATAGGAGAAAACAGAGTGAAATGCCAGAATGGAAACTGTTACTGGAAACGAACGCTTCAACATAGAAGAATGAAATTTGGAGAACCGAGTGGGCTTAGTGTACTGATCATTACCTGAAAGTATCATCCAGTTTGGGTGAAAAAATATTTGCTGAGATTTCTGGAGACTCGTATTTTTTGGAAGCTTGCAACCCCTTTCAATGAAAGTGTTTCTCGCCAGTCACTGCTTAAAGCTACATGAAAAGGAAACAAAACATAGAGTTAGAATCTGAAACTGCTTTACTGTGTCAAGTTTCAAGAAGCTAGCACAAACCGTGTTTGATTTAGAGTTCCAAATACATCTATCAATATAGGAGAAAACAGAGTGAAATGCCAGAATGGAAACTGTTACTGGAAACGAACGCTTCAACATAGAAGATCGAAATTTGGGGAACCATGTGGGCTTAGTGTACTGATCATTACCTGAAAGTATCATCCAGTTTGGGTGAAAAAATATTTGCTGAGATTTCTGGAGACTCGTAATTTTTGGAAGCTTCCAACCCCTTTCAATGAAAGTGTTTCTCGCCAGTCACTGCTTAAAGCTACATGAAAAAGAAACAAAACATAGAGTTAGAATGTGAAACTGCTTTACTGTGTCAAGTTTCAAGAAGCTAGCACAAACCGTGTTTGATTTAGAGTTCCAAATACATCTATCAATATAGGAGAAAACAGAGTGAAACGACAAAATTCAAACTGTTACTGGAAACGAACGCTTCAACATAGAAGAATGAAATTTGGAGAACCGAGTGGGCTTAGTGTACTGATCATTACCTGAAAGTATCATCCAGTTTGGGTTAAAAGATATTTGCTGAGATTTCTGGAGACTCGTAATTTTTGGAAGCTTGCAACCCCTTTCAATGAAAGTGTTTCTTGCCAGTCACTGCTTAGGGCTACATGAAAAAGAAACAAAACATAGAGTTAGAATGTGAAACTGCTTTACTGTGTCAAGTTTCAAGAAGCTAGCACAAACCATGTTTGATTTAGAGTTCCAAATACATCTATCAATATAGGAGAAAACAGAGTGAAATGCCAGAATAGAAACTGTTACTGGAAACGAACGCTTCAACATAGAAGAATGAAATTTGGAGAACCGAGTGGGCTTAGTGTACTGATCATTACCTGAATGTATCATCCAGTTTGGGTGAAAAAATATTTGCTGAGATTTCTGGAGACTCGTAATTTTTGGAAGCTTGCAACCCCTTTCAATGAAAGTGTTTCTCGCCAGTCACTGCTTAAAGCTACATGAAAAGGAAACAAAACATAGAGTTAGAATGTGAAACTGCTTTACTGTGTCAAGTTTCAAGAAGCTAGCACAAACCGTGTTTGATTTAGAGTTCCAAATACATCTATCAATATAGGAGAAAACAGAGTGAAATGCCAGAATGGAAACTGTTACTGGAAACGATCGCTTCAACATAGAAGAATGAAATTTGGAGAACCGAGTGGGCTTAGTGTACTGATCATTACCTGAAAGTATCATCCAGTTTGGGTGAAAAAATATTTGCTGAGATTTCTGGAGACTCGTAATTTTTGGAAGCTTGCAACCCCTTTCAATGAAAGTGTTTCTCGCCAGTCACTGCTTAAAGCTACATGAAAAGGAAACAAAACATAGAGTTAGAATCTGAAACTGCTTTACTGTGTCAAGTTTCAAGAAGCTAGCACAAACCGTGTTTGATTTAGAGTTCCAAATACATCTATCAATATAGGAGAAAACAGAGTGAAATGCCAGAATGGAAACTGTTACTGGAAACGAACGCTTCAACATAGAAGATCGAAATTTGGGGAACCAAGTGGGCTTAGTGTACTGATCATTACCTGAAAGTATCATCCAGTTTGGGTGAAAAAATATTTGCTGAGATTTCTGGAGACTCGTAATTTTTGGAAGCTTGCAACCCCTTTCCATGAAAGTGTTTCTCGCCAGTCACTGCTTAGGGCTACATGAATAGGAAACAAAACATAGAGTTAGAATGTGAAACTGCTTTACTGTGTCAAGTTTCAAGAAGCTAGCACAAACCGTGTTTGATTTAGAGTTCCAAATACACTGCTTTACTGTGTCAAGTTTCACGAAGCTAGCACAAACCGTGTATGATTTAGAGTTCCAAATACATCTATCAATATAGGAAAAAATAGAGTGAAATGCCAGAATGGAAACTGTTACTGGAAACGAACGCTTCAACATAGAAGAACGAAATTTGGAGAACCAAGTGGGCTTAGTGTACTGATCATTACCTGAATGTATCATCCAGTTTGGGTGAAAAAATATTTGCTGAGATTTCTGGAGACTCGTAATTTTTGGAAGCTTGCAACCTCTTTCAATGAAAGTGTTTCTCGCCAGTCACTGCTTAGGGCTACATGAAAAGGAAACAAAACATAGAGTTAGAATGTGAAACTGCTTTACTGTGTCAAGTTTCAAGAAGCTAGCACAAACCGTGTTTGATTTAGAGTTCCAAGTACATATATCAATATAGGAGAAAACAGAGTGAAACGACAAAATTCAAACTGTTACTGGAAATGAACGCTTCAACATAGAAGAACGAAATTTGGAGAACCAAGTGGGCCAAGTGTACTGATCATTACCTGAAAATATCATCCAGTTTGGGTGAAAAAATATTTGCTGAGATTTCTGGAGACTCGTAATTTTTGGAAGCTTGCAACCCCTTTCAATCAAAGTGTTTCTCGCCAGTCACTGCTTAGGGCTACATGAAAAGGAAACAAAACATATTGTTAGAATGTGAAACTGCTTTACTGTGTCAAGTTTCAAGAAGCTAGCACAAACCGTGTTTGATTTAGAGTTCCAAATACATCTATCAATATAGGAGAAAACAGAGTGAAATGCCAGAATGGAAACTGTTACTGGAAACGAACGCTTCAACATAGATGATCGAAATTTGGGGAACCAAGTGGGCTTAGTGTACTGATCATTACCTGAAAGTATCATCCAGTTTGGGTGAAAAAATATTTGCTGAGATTTCTGGAGACTCGTAATTTTTGGAAGCTTGCAACCCCTTTCAATGAAAGTGTTTCTCGCCAGTCACTGCTTAGGGCTACATGAAAAAGAAACAAAACATAGAGTTAGAATGTGAAACTGCTTTACTGTGTCAAGTTTCAAGAAGCTAGCACAAACCGTGTTTGATTTAGAGTTCCAAATACATCTATCAATATAGGAGAAAACACAGTGAAATGCCAGAATGGAAACTGTTACTGGAAACGATCGCTTCAACATAGAAGAATGAAATTTGGAGAACCGAGTGGGCTTAGTGTACTGATCATTACCTGAAAGTATCATCCAGTTTGGGTGAAAAAATATTTGCTGAGATTTCTGGAGACTCGTAATTTTTGGAAGCTTGCAACCCCTTTCAATGAAAGTGTTTCTCGCCAGTCACTGCTTAAAGCTACATGAAAAGGAAACAAAACATAGAGTTAGAATGTGAAACTGCTTTACTGTGTCAAGTTTCAAGAAGCTAGCACAAACCGTGTTTGATTTAGAGTTCCAAATACATCTATCAATATAGGAGAAAACAGAGTGAAACGACAAAATTCAAACTGTTACTGGAAACGAACGCTTCAACATAGAAGATCGAAATTTGGGGAACCAAGTGGGCTTAGTGTACTGATCATTACCTGAAAGTATCATCCAGTTTGGGTGAAAAAATATTTGCTGAGATTTCTGGAGACTCGTAATTTTTGGAAGCTTGCAACCCCTTTCAATGAAAGTGTTTCTTGCCAGTCACTGCTTAGGGCTACATGAAAAAGAAACAAAACATAGAGTTAGAATGTGAAACTGCTTTACTGTGTCAAGTTTCAAGAAGCTAGCACAAACCGTGTTTGATTTAGAGTTCCAAATACATCTATCAATATAGGAGAAAACAGAGTGAAATGCCAGAATAGAAACTGTTACTGGAAACGAACGCTTCAACATAGAAGAATGAAATTTGGAGAACCGAGTGGGCTTAGTGTACTGATCATTACCTGAAAGTATCATCCAGTTTGGGTGAAAAAATATTTGCTGAGATTTCTGGAGACTCGTAATTTTTGGAAGCTTGCAACCCCTTTCAATGAAAGTGTTTCTCGCCAGTCACTGCTTAAAGCTACATGAAAAGGAAACAAAACATAGAGTTAGAATGTGAAACTGCTTTACTGTGTCAAGTTTCAAGAAGCTAGCACAAACCGTGTTTGATTTAGAGTTCCAAATACATCTATCAATATAGGAGAAAACAGAGTGAAATGCCAGAATAGAAACTGTTACTGGAAACGAACGCTTCAACATAGAAGATCGAAATTTGGGGAACCAAGTGGGCTTAGTGTACTGATCATTACCTGAAAGTATCATCCAGTTTGGGTGAAAAAATATTTGCTGAGATTTCTGGAGACTCGTAATTTTTGGAAGCTTGCAACCCCTTTCCATGAAAGTGTTTCTCGCCAGTCACTGCTTAGGGCTACATGAATAGGAAACAAAACATAGAGTTAGAATGTGAAACTGCTTTACTGTGTCAAGTTTCAAGAAGCTAGCACAAACCGTGTTTGATTTAGAGTTCCAAATACATATATCAATATAGGAGAAAACAGAGTGAAACGCAAAAATTCAAACTGTTACTGGAAACGAACGCTTCAACATAGAAGAACGAAATTTGGGGAACCAAGTGGGCTTAGTGAACTGATCATTACCTGAAATTATCATGCAGTTTGGGTGAAAAAATATTTGCTGAGATTTCTGGAGACTCGTAATTTTTGGAAGCTTGCAACCCCTTTCAATGAAAGTGTTTCTCGCCAGTCACTGCTTAGGGCTACAAGAAAAAGAAACAAAACATAGAGTTAGAATGTGAAACTGCTTGACTGTGGCAAGATTCAAGAAGCTAGCACAAACCGTGTTTGATTTAGAGTTCCAAATACATCTATCTATATAGGAGAAAACAGAGTGAAATGCCAGAATGGAAACTGTTACTGGAAACGAACGCTTCAACATAGAAGAATGAAATTTGGAGAACCGAGTGGGCTTAGTGTACTGATCATTACCTGAAAGTATCATCCAGTTTGGGTGAAAAAATATTTGCTGAGATTTCTGGAGACTCGTAATTTTTGGAAGCTTCCAACCCCTTTCAATGAAAGTGTTTCTCGCCAGTCACTGCTTAAAGCTACATGAAAAAGAAACAAAACATAGAGTTAGAATGTGAAACTGCTTTACTGTGTCAAGTTTCAAGAAGCTAGCACAAACCGTGTTTGATTTAGAGTTCCAAGTACATCTATCAATATAGGAGAAAACAGAGTGAAACGACAAAATTCAAACTGTTACTGGAAATGAACGCTTCAACATAGAAGAACGAAATTTGGTGAACCAAGTGGGCTTAGTGTACTGATCATTACCTGAAAGTATCATCCAGTTTGGGTGAAAAAATATTTGCTGAGATTTCTGGAGACTTGTAATTTTTGGAAGCTTGCAACCCCTTTCAATGAAAGTGTTTCTCGCCAGTCACTGCTTAGGGCTCCATGAAAAGGAAACAAAACATAGAGTTAGAATGTGAAACTGCTTTACTGTGTCAAGTTTCAAGAAGCTAGCACAAACCGTGTTTGATTTAGAGTTCCAAATACATCTATCAATATAGGAGAAAACAGAGTGAAATGCCAGAATGGAAACTGTTACTGGAAACGAACGCTTCAACATAGAGAATGAAATTTGGAGAACTGAGTGGGCTTAGTGTACTGATCATTACCTGAATGTATCATCCAGTTTGGGTGAAAAAATATTTGCTGAGATTTCTGGAGACTCGTAATTTTTGGAAGCTTGCAACCCCTTTCAATGAAAGTGTTTCTCGCCAGTCACTGCTTAAAGCTACATGAAAAGGAAAGAAAACATAGAGTTAGAATGTGAAACTGCTTTACTGTGTCAAGTTTCATGAAGCTAGCACAAACCGTGTTTGATTTAGAGTTCCAAATACACTGCTTTACTGTGTCAAGTTTTACGAAGCTAGCACAAACCGTGTATGATTCAGAGTTCCAAATACATCTATCAATATAGGAGAAAATAGAGTGAAATGCCAGAATGGAAACTGTTACTGGAAACGAACGCTTCAACATAGAAGAACGAAATTTGGGGAACCAAGTGGGCTTAGTGTACTGATCATTACCTGAATGTATCATCCAGTTTGGGTGAAAAAATATTTGCTGAGATTTCTGGAGACTCGTAATTTTTGGAAGCTTGCAACCCCTTTCAATGAAAGTGTTTCTCGCCAGTCACTGCTTAGGGCTACATGAAAAGGAAACAAAACATAGAGTTAGAATGTGAAACTGCTTTACTGTGTCAAGTTTCAAGAAGCTAGCACAAACCGTGTTTGATTTAGAGTTCCAAATACATCTATCAATATAGGAGAAAATAGAGTGAAATGCCAGAATGGAAACTGTTACTGGAAACGAACGCTTCAACATAGAAGAACGAAATTTGGAGAACCAAGTGGGCTTAGTGTACTGATCATTACCTGAATGTATCATCCAGTTTGGGTGAAAAAATATTTGCTGAGATTTCTGGAGACTCGTAATTTTTGGAAGCTTGCAACCCCTTTCAATGAAAGTGTTTCTCGCCAGTCACTGCTTAAAGCTACATGAAAAGGAAACAAAACATAGAGTTAGAATCTGAAACTGCTTTACTGTGTCAAGTTTCAAGAAGCTAGCACAAACCGTGTTTGATTTAGAGTTCCAAATACATCTATCAATATAGGAGAAAACAGAGTGAAATGCCAGAATGGAAACTGTTACTGGAAACGAACGCTTCAACATAGAAGATCGAAATTTGGGGAACCATGTGGGCTTAGTGTACTGATCATTACCTGAAAGTATCATCCAGTTTGGGTGAAAAAATATTTGCTGAGATTTCTGGAGACTCGTAATTTTTGGAAGCTTCCAACCCCTTTCAATGAAAGTGTTTCTCGCCAGTCACTGCTTAAAGCTACATGAAAAAGAAACAAAACATAGAGTTAGAATGTGAAACTGCTTTACTGTGTCAAGTTTCAAGAAGCTAGCACAAACCGTGTTTGATTTAGAGTTCCAAATACATCTATCAATATAGGAGAAAACAGAGTGAAACGACAAAATTCAAACTGTTACTGGAAACGAACGCTTCAACATAGAAGAATGAAATTTGGAGAACCGAGTGGGCTTAGTGTACTGATCATTACCTGAAAGTATCATCCAGTTTGGGTTAAAAGATATTTGCTGAGATTTCTGGAGACTCGTAATTTTTGGAAGCTTGCAACCCCTTTCAATGAAAGTGTTTCTTGCCAGTCACTGCTTAGGGCTACATGAAAAAGAAACAAAACATAGAGTTAGAATGTGAAACTGCTTTACTGTGTCAAGTTTCAAGAAGCTAGCACAAACCATGTTTGATTTAGAGTTCCAAATACATCTATCAATATAGGAGAAAACAGAGTGAAATGCCAGAATAGAAACTGTTACTGGAAACGAACGCTTCAACATAGAAGAATGAAATTTGGAGAACCGAGTGGGCTTAGTGTACTGATCATTACCTGAATGTATCATCCAGTTTGGGTGAAAAAATATTTGCTGAGATTTCTGGAGACTCGTAATTTTTGGAAGCTTGCAACCCCTTTCAATGAAAGTGTTTCTCGCCAGTCACTGCTTAAAGCTACATGAAAAGGAAACAAAACATAGAGTTAGAATGTGAAACTGCTTTACTGTGTCAAGTTTCAAGAAGCTAGCACAAACCGTGTTTGATTTAGAGTTCCAAATACATCTATCAATATAGGAGAAAACAGAGTGAAATGCCAGAATGGAAACTGTTACTGGAAACGATCGCTTCAACATAGAAGAATGAAATTTGGAGAACCGAGTGGGCTTAGTGTACTGATCATTACCTGAAAGTATCATCCAGTTTGGGTGAAAAAATATTTGCTGAGATTTCTGGAGACTCGTAATTTTTGGAAGCTTGCAACCCCTTTCAATGAAAGTGTTTCTCGCCAGTCACTGCTTAAAGCTACATGAAAAGGAAACAAAACATAGAGTTAGAATCTGAAACTGCTTTACTGTGTCAAGTTTCAAGAAGCTAGCACAAACCGTGTTTGATTTAGAGTTCCAAATACATCTATCAATATAGGAGAAAACAGAGTGAAATGCCAGAATGGAAACTGTTACTGGAAACGAACGCTTCAACATAGAAGATCGAAATTTGGGGAACCAAGTGGGCTTAGTGTACTGATCATTACCTGAAAGTATCATCCAGTTTGGGTGAAAAAATATTTGCTGAGATTTCTGGAGACTCGTAATTTTTGGAAGCTTGCAACCCCTTTCCATGAAAGTGTTTCTCGCCAGTCACTGCTTAGGGCTACATGAATAGGAAACAAAACATAGAGTTAGAATGTGAAACTGCTTTACTGTGTCAAGTTTCAAGAAGCTAGCACAAACCGTGTTTGATTTAGAGTTCCAAATACACTGCTTTACTGTGTCAAGTTTCACGAAGCTAGCACAAACCGTGTATGATTTAGAGTTCCAAATACATCTATCAATATAGGAAAAAATAGAGTGAAATGCCAGAATGGAAACTGTTACTGGAAACGAACGCTTCAACATAGAAGAACGAAATTTGGAGAACCAAGTGGGCTTAGTGTACTGATCATTACCTGAATGTATCATCCAGTTTGGGTGAAAAAATATTTGCTGAGATTTCTGGAGACTCGTAATTTTTGGAAGCTTGCAACCTCTTTCAATGAAAGTGTTTCTCGCCAGTCACTGCTTAGGGCTACATGAAAAGGAAACAAAACATAGAGTTAGAATGTGAAACTGCTTTACTGTGTCAAGTTTCAAGAAGCTAGCACAAACCGTGTTTGATTTAGAGTTCCAAGTACATATATCAATATAGGAGAAAACAGAGTGAAACGACAAAATTCAAACTGTTACTGGAAATGAACGCTTCAACATAGAAGAACGAAATTTGGAGAACCAAGTGGGCCAAGTGTACTGATCATTACCTGAAAATATCATCCAGTTTGGGTGAAAAAATATTTGCTGAGATTTCTGGAGACTCGTAATTTTTGGAAGCTTGCAACCCCTTTCAATCAAAGTGTTTCTCGCCAGTCACTGCTTAGGGCTACATGAAAAGGAAACAAAACATATTGTTAGAATGTGAAACTGCTTTACTGTGTCAAGTTTCAAGAAGCTAGCACAAACCGTGTTTGATTTAGAGTTCCAAATACATCTATCAATATAGGAGAAAACAGAGTGAAATGCCAGAATGGAAACTGTTACTGGAAACGAACGCTTCAACATAGATGATCGAAATTTGGGGAACCAAGTGGGCTTAGTGTACTGATCATTACCTGAAAGTATCATCCAGTTTGGGTGAAAAAATATTTGCTGAGATTTCTGGAGACTCGTAATTTTTGGAAGCTTGCAACCCCTTTCAATGAAAGTGTTTCTCGCCAGTCACTGCTTAGGGCTACATGAAAAAGAAACAAAACATAGAGTTAGAATGTGAAACTGCTTTACTGTGTCAAGTTTCAAGAAGCTAGCACAAACCGTGTTTGATTTAGAGTTCCAAATACATCTATCAATCTAGGAGAAAACACAGTGAAATGCCAGAATGGAAACTGTTACTGGAAACGATCGCTTCAACATAGAAGAATGAAATTTGGAGAACCGAGTGGGCTTAGTGTACTGATCATTACCTGAAAGTATCATCCAGTTTGGGTGAAAAAATATTTGCTGAGATTTCTGGAGACTCGTAATTTTTGGAAGCTTGCAACCCCTTTCAATGAAAGTGTTTCTCGCCAGTCACTGCTTAAAGCTACATGAAAAGGAAACAAAACATAGAGTTAGAATGTGAAACTGCTTTACTGTGTCAAGTTTCAAGAAGCTAGCACAAACCGTGTTTGATTTAGAGTTCCAAATACATCTATCAATATAGGAGAAAACAGAGTGAAACGACAAAATTCAAACTGTTACTGGAAACGAACGCTTCAACATAGAAGATCGAAATTTGGGGAACCAAGTGGGCTTAGTGTACTGATCATTACCTGAAAGTATCATCCAGTTTGGGTGAAAAAATATTTGCTGAGATTTCTGGAGACTCGTAATTTTTGGAAGCTTGCAACCCCTTTCAATGAAAGTGTTTCTTGCCAGTCACTGCTTAGGGCTACATGAAAAAGAAACAAAACATAGAGTTAGAATGTGAAACTGCTTTACTGTGTCAAGTTTCAAGAAGCTAGCACAAACCGTGTTTGATTTAGAGTTCCAAATACATCTATCAATATAGGAGAAAACAGAGTGAAATGCCAGAATAGAAACTGTTACTGGAAACGAACGCTTCAACATAGAAGAATGAAATTTGGAGAACCGAGTGGGCTTAGTGTACTGATCATTACCTGAAAGTATCATCCAGTTTGGGTGAAAAAATATTTGCTGAGATTTCTGGAGACTCGTAATTTTTGGAAGCTTGCAACCCCTTTCAATGAAAGTGTTTCTCGCCAGTCACTGCTTAAAGCTACATGAAAAGGAAACAAAACATAGAGTTAGAATCTGAAACTGCTTTACTGTGTCAAGTTTCAAGAAGCTAGCACAAACCGTGTTTGATTTAGAGTTCCAAATACATCTATCAATATAGGAGAAAACAGAGTGAAACGACAAAATTCAAACTGTTACTGGAAACGAACGCTTCAACATAGAAGCTCGAAATTTGGGGAACCAAGTGGGCTTAGTGTACTGATCATTACCTGAAAGTATCATCCAGTTTGGGTGAAAAAATATTTGCTGAGATTTCTGGAGACTCATAATTTTTGGAAGCTTGCAACCCCTTTCAATGAAAGTGTTTCTCGCCAGTCACTGCTTAAAGCTACATGAAAAGGAAAGAACACATAGAGTTAGAATGTGAAACTGCTTTACTGTGTCAAGTTTCATGAAGCTAGCACAAACCGTGTTTGATTTAGAGTTCCAAATACATCTATCAATATAGGAGAAAACAGAGTGAAACGACAAAATTCAAACTGTTACTGGAAACGAACGCTTCAACATAGAAGAACGAAATTTGGGGAACCAAGTGGGCTTAGTGTACGGATCATTACCTGAAAGTATCATCCAGTTTGGGTGAAAAAACATTTGCTGAGATTTCTGGAGACTCGTAATTTTGGGAAGCTTGCAACCCCTTTCAATGAAAGTGTTTCTCGCCAGTCACTGCTTAGGGCTACATGAAAAGGAAACAAAACATAGAGTTAGAATGTGAAACTGCTTTACTGTGTCAAGTTTCAAGAAGCTAGCACAAACCGTGTTTGATTTAGAGTTCCAAATACATCTATCAATATAGGAGAAAACACAGTGAAATGCCAGAATGGAAACTGTTACTGGAAACGAAGGCTTCAACATAAAAGAATGAAATTTGGAGAACCGAGTGGGCTTAGTGTACTGATCATTACCTGAAAGTATCATCCAGTTTGGGTGAAAAAATATTTGCTGAGATTTCTGGAGACTCGTAATTTTTGGAAGCTTGCAACCCCTTTCAATGAAAGTGTTTCTCGCCAGTCACTGCTTAAAGCTACATGAAAAGGAAACAAAACATAGAGTTAGAATCTGAAACTGCTTTACTGTGTCAAGTTTCAAGAAGCTAGCACAAACCGTGTTTGATTTAGAGTTCCAAATACATCTATCAATATAGGAGAAAACAGAGTGAAACGACAAAATTCAAACTGTTACTGGAAACGAACGCTTCAACATAGAAGATCGAAATTTGGGGAACCAAGTGGGCTTAGTGTACTGATCATTACCTGAAAGTATCATCCAGTTTGGGTGAAAAAATATTTGCTGAGATTTCTGGAGACTCGTAATTTTTGGAAGCTTGCAACCCCTTTCAATGAAAGTGTTTCTTGCCAGTCACTGCTTAGGGCTACATGAAAAAGAAACAAAACATAGAGTTAGAATGTGAAACTGCTTTACTGTGTCAAGTTTCAAGAAGCTAGCACAAACCGTGTTTGATTTAGAGTTCCAAATACATCTATCAATATAGGAGAAAACACAGTGAAATGCCAGAATGGAAACTGTTACTGGAAACGAACGCTTCAACATAGAAGAATGAAATTTGGAGAACCGAGTGCACTTAGTGTACTGATCATTACCTGAAAGTATCATCCAGTTTGGGTGAAAAAATATTTGCTGAGATTTCTGGAGACTCGTAATTTTTGGAAGCTTGCAACCCCTTTCAATGAAAGTGTTTCTCGCCAGTCACTGCTTAGGGCTACATGAAAAGGAAACAAAACATAGAGTTAGAATCTGAAACTGCTTTACTGTGTCAAGTTTCAAGAAGCTAGCACAAACCGTGTTTGATTTAGAGTTCCAAATACATCTATCAATATAGGAGAAAACAGAGTGAAACGACAAAATTCAAACTGTTACTAGAAACGAACGCTTCAACATAGAAGAACGAAATTTGAGGAACCAAGTGGGCTTAGTGTACTGATCATTACCTGAAAGAATCATCCAGTTTGGGTGAAAAAATATTTGCTGAGATTTCTGGAGACTCGTAATTTTTGGAAGCTTGCAACCCCTTTCAATGAAAGTGTTTCTCGCCAGTCACTGCTTAGGGCTACATGAAAAGGAAACAAAACATAGAGTTAGAATGTGAAACTACTTTACTGTGTCAAGTTTCAAGAAGCTAGCACAAACCGTGTTTGATTTAGAGTTCCAAATACATCTATCAATATAGGAGAAAACAGAGTGAAACGCCAAAATTCAAACTGTTACTGGAAACGAACGCTTCAACATAGAATAATGAAATTTGGAGAACCGAGTGCGCTTAGTGTACTGATCATTACCTGAAAGTATCATCCAGTTTGGGTGAAAAAATATTTGCTGAGATTTCTGGAGACTCGTAATTTTTGGAAGCTTGCAACCCCTTTCAATGAAAGTGTTTCTCGCCAGTCACTGCTTAAAGCTACATGAAAAGGAAACAAAACATAGAGTTAGAATCTGAAACTGCTTTACTGTGTCAAGTTTCAAGAAGCTAGCACAAACCGTGTTTGATTTAGAGTTCCAAATACATCTATCAATATAGGAGAAAACAGAGTGAAATGCCAGAATAGAAACTGTTACTGGAAACGAACGCTTCAACATAGAAGATCGAAATTTGGAGAACCAAGTGGGCTTAGTGTACTGATCATTACCTGAAAGTATCATCCAGTTTGGGTGAAAAAATATTTGCTGAGATTTCTGGAGACTCGTAATTTTTGGAAGCTTGCAACCCCTTTCCATGAAAGTGTTTCTCGCCAGTCACTGCTTAGGGCTACATGAATAGGAAACAAAACATAGAGTTAGAATGTGAAACTGCTTTACTGTGTCAAGTTTCAAGAAGCTAGCACAAACCGTGTTTGATTTAGAGTTCCAAATACATATATCAATATAGGAGAAAACAGAGTGAAACGCAAAAATTCAAACTGTTACTGGAAACGAACGCTTCAACATAGAAGAACGAAATTTGGGGAACCAAGTGGGCTTAGTGAACTGATCATTACCTGAAAGTATCATGCAGTTTGGGTGAAAAAATATTTGCTGAGATTTCTGGAGACTCGTAATTTTTGGAAGCTTGCAACCCCTTTCAATGAAAGTGTTTCTCGCCAGTCACTGCTTAGGGCTACAAGAAAAAGAAACAAAACATAGAGTTAGAATGTGAAACTGCTTTACTGTGTCAAGTTTCAAGAAGCTAGCACAAACCGTGTTTGATTTAGAGTTCCAAATACATCTATCAATATAGGAGAAAACAGAGTGAAATGCCAGAATGGAAACTGTTACTGGAAACGAACGCTTCAACATAGAGAATGAAATTTGGAGAACTGAGTGGGCTTAGTGTACTGATCATTACCTGAATGTATCATCCAGTTTGGGTGAAAAAATATTTGCTGAGATTTCTTGAGACTCGTAATTTTTGGAAGCTTGCAACCCCTTTCAATGAAAGTGTTTCTCGCCAGTCACTGCTTAAAGCTACATGAAAAGGAAAGAAAACATAGAGTTAGAATGTGAAACTGCTTTACTGTGTCAAGTTTCATGAAGCTAGCACAAACCGTGTTTGATTTAGAGTTCCAAATACATCTATCAATATAGGAGAAAACAGAGTGAAACGACAAAATTAAAACTGTTACTGGAAACGAACGCTTCAACATAGAAGAACGAAATTTGGGGAACCAAGAGGGCTTAGTGTACTGATCATTACCGGAAAGTATCATCCAGTTTGGGTGAAAAAATATTTGCTGAGATTTCTGGAGACTCGTAATTTTTGGAAGCTTGCAACCCCTTTCAATGAAAGTGTTTCTCGCCAGTCACTGCTTAGGGCTACATGAAAAGGAAACAAAACATAGAGTTAGAATGTGAAACTGCTTTACTGTGTCAAGTTTCAAGAAGCTAGCACAAACCGTGTTTGATTTAGAGTTCCAAATACATCTATCAATATAGGAGAAAACAGAGTGAAACGCCAAAATTCAAACTGTTACTGGAAACGAACGCTTCAACATAGAAGATCGAAATTTGGGGAACCAAGTGGGCGTAGTGTACTGATCATTACCTGAAAGTATCATCCAGTTTGGGTGAAAAAATATTTGCTGAGATTTCTGGAGACTCGTAATTTTTGGAAGCTTGCAACTCCTTTCAATGAAAGTGTTTCTCGCCAGTCACTGCTTAGGGCTACATGAAAAAGAAACAAAACATAGAGTTAGAATGTGAAACTGCTTTACTGTGTCAAGTTTCAAGAAGCTAGCACAAACCGTGTTTGATTTAGAGTTCCAAATACATCTATCAATATAGGAGAAAACACAGTGAAATGCCAGAATGGAAACTGTTACTGGAAACGAACGCTTCAACATAGAAGAATGAAATTTGGAGAACCGAGTGCGCTTAGTGTACTGATCATTACCTGAAAGTATCATCCAGTTTGGGTGAAAAAATATTTGCTGAGATTTCTGGAGACTCGTAATTTTTGGAAGCTTCCAACCCCTTTCAATGAAAGTGTTTCTCGCCAGTCACTGCTTAGGGCTACATGAAAAGGAAACAAAACATAGAGTTAGAATGTGAAACTGCTTTACTGTGTCAAGTTTCAAGAAGCTAGCACAAACCGTGTTTGATTTAGAGTTCCAAGTACATCTATCAATATAGGAGAAAACAGAGTGAAACGACAAAATTCAAACTGTTACTGGAAATGAACGCTTCAACATAGAAGAACGAAATTTGGGGTACCAAGTGGGCTTAGTGTACTGATCATTACCTGAAAGTATCATCCAGTTTGGATGAAAAAATATTTGCTGAGATTTCTGGAGACTCGTAATTTTTGGAAGCTTGCAACCCCTTTCAATGAAAGTGTTTCTCGCCAGTCACTGCTTAGGGCTACATGAAAAGGAAACAAAACATAGAGTTAGAATGTGAAACTGCTTTACTGTGTCAAGTTTCAAGAAGCTAGCACAAACCGTGTTTGATTTAGAGTTCCAAATACATCTATCAATATAGGAGAAAATAGAGTGAAATGCCAGAATGGAAACTGTTACTGGAAACGAACGCTTCAACATAGAAGAACGAAATTTGGAGAACCAAGTGGGCTTAGTGTACTGATCATTACCTGAATGTATCATCCAGTTTGGGTGAAAAAATATTTGCTGAGATTTCTGGAGACTCGTAATTTTTGGAAGCTTGCAACCCCTTTCAATGAAAGTGTTTCTCGCCAGTAACTGCTTAGGGCTACATGAAAAGGAAACAAAACATAGAGTTAGAATGTGAAACTGCTTTACTGTGTCAAGTTTCAAGAAGCTAGCACAAACCGTGTTTGATTTAGAGTTCCAAATACATCTATCAATATAGGAGAAAACAGAGTGAAACGACAAAATTCAAACTGTTACTGGAAACGAACGCTTCAACATAGAAGAACGAAATTTGAGGAACCAAGTGGGCTTAGTGTACTGATCATTACCTGAAAGTATCATGCAGTTTGGGTGAAAAAATATTTGCTGAGATTTCTGGAGACTCGTAATTTTTGGAAGCTTGCAACCCCTTTCAATGAAAGTGTTTCTCGCCAGTCACTGCTTAGGGCTACATGAAAAGGAAACAAAACATAGAGTTAGAACGTGAAATGCTTTACTGTGTCAAGTTTCAAGAAGCTAGCACAAACCGTGTTTGATTTAGAGTTCCAAATACATCTATCAATATAGGAGAAAACAGAGTGAAACGCCAAAATTCAAACTGTTACTGGAAACGAACGCTTCAACATAGAAGAATGAAATTTGGAGAACTGAGTGCGCTTAGTGTACTGATCATTACCTGAAAGTATCATCCAGTTTGGGTGAAAAAATATTTGCTGAGATTTCTGGAGACTCGTAATTTATGGAAGCTTGCAACCCCTTTCAATGAAAGTGTTTCTCGCCAGTCACTGCTTAGGGCTACATGAAAAGGAAACAAAACATAGAGTTAGAATGTGAAACTGCTTTACTGTGTCAAGTTTCAAGAAGCTAGCACAAACCGTGTATGATTTAGAGTTCCAAATACACTGCTTTACTGTGTCAAGTTTCACGAAGCTAGCACAAACCGTGTATGATTTAGAGTTCCAAATACATCTATCAATATAGGAGAAAATAGAGTGAAATGCCAGAATGGAAACTGTTACTGGAAACGAACGCTTCAACATAGAAGAACGAAATTTGGAGAACCAAGTGGGCTTAGTGTACTGATCATTACCTGAATGTATCATCCAGTTTGGGTGAAAAAATATTTGCTGAGATTTCTGGAGACTCGTAATTTTTGGAAGCTTGCAACCCCTTTCAATGAAAGTGTTTCTCGCCAGTCACTGCTTAAAGCTACATGAAAAGGAAACAAAACATAGAGTTAGAATGTGAAACTTCTTTACTGTGTCAAGTTTCAAGAAGCTAGCACAAACCGTGTTTGATTTAGAGTTCCAAATACATCTATCAATATAGGAGAAAACAGAGTGAAACGACAAAATTCAAACTGTTACTGGAAACGAACGCTTCAACATAGAAGAACGAAATTTGGGGAACCAAGTGGGCTTAGTGTACTGATCATTACCTGAAAGAATCAACCAGTTTGGGTGAAAAAATATTTGCTGAGATTTCTGGAGACTCGTAATTTTTGGAAGCTTGCAACCCCTTTCAATGAAAGTGTTTCTCGCCAGTCACTGCTTAGGGCTACATGAAAAGGAAACAAAACATAGAGTTAGAATGTGAAACTGCTTTACTGTGTCAAGTTTCAAGAAGCTATCACAAACCGTGTTTGATTTAGAGTTCCAAATACATCTATCAATATAGGAGAAAACAGAGTGAAATGCCAGAATGGATACTGTTACTGGAAACGAACGCTTCAACATAGAAGAATGAAATTTGGAGAACCGAGTGGGCTTAGTGTACTGATCATTACCTGAAAGTATCATCCAGTTTGGGTGAAAAAATATTTGCTGAGATTTCTGGAGACTCGTAATTTTTGGAAGCTTGCAACCCCTTTCAATGAAAGTGTTTCTCGCCAGTCACTGCTTAGGGCTACATGAAAAGGAAACAAAACATATTGTTAGAATGTGAAACTGCTTTACTGTGTCAAGTTTCAAGAAGCTAGCACAAACCGTGTTTGATTTAGAGTTCCAAATACATCTATCAATATAGGAGAAAACAGAGTGAAATGCCAGAATGGAAACTGTTACTGGAAACGAGTGCTTCAACATAGAAGAACGAAATTTGGAGAACCAAGTGGGCCAAGTGTACTGATCATTACCTGAAAGTATCATCCAGTTTGGGTGAAAAAATATTTGCTGAGATTTCTGGAGACTCGTAATTTTTGGAAGCTTGCAACCCCTTTCAATGAAAGTGTTTCTCGCCAGTCACTGCTTAGGGGTACATGAAAAAGAAACAAAACATAGAGTTAAAATGTGAAACTGCTTTACTGTGTCAAGTTTCAAGAAGCGAGCACAAACCGTGTTTGATTTAGAGTTCCAAATACATCTATCAATATAGGAGAAAACAGAGTGAAACGACAAAATTCAAACTGTTACTGGAAACGAACGCTTCAACATAGAAGAACGAAATTTGGGGAACCAAGTGGGCTTAGTGTACTGATCATTACCTGAAAGTATCATGCAGTTTGGGTGAAAAAATATTTGCTGAGATTTCTGGAGACTCGTAATTTTTGAAGCTTGCAACCCCTTTCAATGAAAGTGTTTCTCGCCAGTCACTGCTTAGGGCTACATGAAAAGGAAACAAAACATATTGTTAGAATGTGAAACTGCATTACTGTGTCAAGTTTCAAGAAGCTAGCACAAACCGTGTTTGATTTAGAGTTCCAAATACATCTATCAATATAGGAGAAAACAGAGTGAAATGCCAGAATGGAAACTGTTACTTGAAACGAACGCTTCAACATAGAAGAACGAAATTTGGAGAACCAAGTGGGCCAAGTGTACTGATCATTACCTGAAAATATCATCCAGTTTGGGTGAAAAAATATTTGCTGAGATTTCTGGAGACTCGTAATTTTTAGAAGCTTGCAACCCCTTTCAATCAAAGTGTTTCTCGCCAGTCACTGCTTAGGGCTACATGAAAAGGAAACAAAACATAGAGTTAGAATGTGAAACTGCTTTACTGTGTCAAGTTTCAAGAAGCTAGCACAAACCGTGTTTGATTTAGAGTTCCAAATACATCTATCAATATAGGAGAAAACACAGTGAAATGCCAGAATGGAAACTGTTACTGGAAACGAACGCTTCAACATAGAAGAATGAAATTTGGAGAACTGAGTGGGCTTAGTGTACTGATCATTACCTGAAAGTATCATCCAGTTTAGGTGAAAAAATATTTGCTGAGATTTCTGGAGACTCGTAATTTTTGGAAGCTTGCAACCCCTTTCAATGAAAGTGTTTCTCGCCAGTCACTGCTTAAAGCTACATGAAAAGGAAACAAAACATAGAGTTAGAATGTGAAACTGCTTTACTGTGTCAAGTTTCAAGAAGCTAGCACAAACCGTGTTTGATTTAGAGTTCCAAATACATCTATCAATATAGGAGAAAACAGAGTGAAACGACAAAATTCAAACTGTTACTGGAAACGAACGCTTCAACATAGAAGATCGAAATTTGGGGAACCAAGTGGGCTTAGTGTACTGATCATTACCTGAAAGTATCATCCAGTTTGGGTGAAAAAATATTTGCTGAGATTTCTGGAGACTCGTAATTTTTGGAAGCTTGCAACCCCTTTCAATGAAAGTGTTTCTTGCCAGTCACTGCTTAGGGCTACATGAAAAAGAAACAAAACATAGAGTTAGAATGTGAAACTGCTTTACTGTGTCAAGTTTCAAGAAGCTAGCACAAACCGTGTTTGATTTAGAGTTCCAAATACATCTATCAATATAGGAGAAAACAGAGTGAAATGCCAGAATAGAAACTGTTACTGGAAACGAACGCTTCAACATAGAAGAATGAAATTTGGAGAACCGAGTGGGCTTAGTGTACTGATCATTACCTGAATGTATCATCCAGTTTGGGTGAAAAAATATTTGCTGAGATTTCTGGAGACTCGTAATTTTTGGAAGCTTGCAACCCCTTTCAATGAAAGTGTTTCTCGCCAGTCACTGCTTAAAGCTACATGAAAAGGAAACAAAACATAGAGTTAGAATCTGAAACTGCTTTACTGTGTCAAGTTTCAAGAAGCTAGCACAAACCGTGTTTGATTTAGAGTTCCAAATACATCTATCAATATAGGAGAAAACAGAGTGAAACGACAAAATTCAAACTGTTACTGGAAACGAACGCTTCAACATAGAAGCTCGAAATTTGGGGAACCAAGTGGGCTTAGTGTACTGATCATTACCTGAAAGTATCATCCAGTTTGGGTGAAAAAATATTTGCTGAGATTTCTGGAGACTCGTAATTTTTGGAAGCTTGCAACCCCTTTCCATGAAAGTGTTTCTCGCCAGTCACTGCTTAGGGCTACATGAATAGGAAACAAAACATAGAGTTAGAATGTGAAACTGCTTTACTGTGTCAAGTTTCAAGAAGCTAGCACAAACCGTGTTTGATTTAGAGTTCCAAATACATATATCAATATAGGAGAAAACAGAGTGAAACGCAAAAATTCAAACTGTTACTGGAAACGAACGCTTCAACATAGAAGAACGAAATTTGGGGAACCAAGTGGGCTTAGTGAACTGATCATTACCTGAAAGTATCATGCAGTTTGGGTGAAAAAATATTTGCTGAGATTTCTGGAGACTCGTAATTTTTGGAAGCTTGCAAACACTTTCAATGAAAGTGTTTCTCGCCAGTCACTGCTTAGGGCTACAAGAAAAAGAAACAAAACATAGAGTTAGAATGTGAAACTGCTTTACTGTGTCAAGTTTCAAGAAGCTAGCACAAACCGTGTTTGATTTAGAGTTCCAAATACATCTATCAATATAGGAGAAAACAAAGTGAAATGCCAGAATGGAAACTGTTACTGGAAACGAACGCTTCAACATAGAGAATGAAATTTGGAGAACTGAGTGGGCTTAGTGTACTGATCATTACCTGAATGTATCATCCAGTTTGGGTGAAAAAATATTTGCTGAGATTTCTGGAGACTCATAATTTTTGGAAGCTTGCAACCCCTTTCAATGAAAGTG
Organism: Spermophilus citellus; assembly: GCF_964194105.1. NCBI lineage: Eukaryota > Metazoa > Chordata > Mammalia > Rodentia > Sciuridae > Spermophilus > Spermophilus citellus. The sequence continues at coordinate 82,164,395 of NC_138185.1, read as the reverse complement.
TTTCTCGCCAGTCACTGCTTAAAGCTACATGAAAAGGAAAGAAAACATAGAGTTAGAATGTGAAACTGCTTTACTGTGTCAAGTTTCATGAAGCTAGCACAAACCGTGTTTGATTTAGAGTTCCAAATACATCTATCAATATAGGAGAAAACAGAGTGAAACGACAAAATTCAAACTGTTACTGGAAACGAACGCTTCAACATAGAAGAACGAAATTTGGGGAACCAAGTGGGCTTAGTGTACGGATCATTACCTGAAAGTATCATCCAGTTTGGGTGAAAAAACATTTGCTGAGATTTCTGGAGACTCGTAATTTTTGGAAGCTTGCAACCCCTTTCAATGAAAGTGTTTCTCGCCAGTCACTGCTTAGGGCTACATGAAAAGGAAACAAAACATAGAGTTAGAATGTGAAACTGCTTTACTGTGTCAAGTTTCAAGAAGCTAGCACAAACCGTGTTTGATTTAGAGTTCCAAATACATCTATCAATATAGGAGAAAACACAGTGAAATGCCAGAATGGAAACTGTTACTGGAAACGAAGGCTTCAACATAAAAGAATGAAATTTGGAGAACCGAGTGGGCTTAGTGTACTGATCATTACCTGAAAGTATCATCCAGTTTGGGTGAAAAAATATTTGCTGAGATTTCTGGAGACTCGTAATTTTTGGAAGCTTGCAACCCCTTTCAATGAAAGTGTTTCTCGCCAGTCACTGCTTAAAGCTACATGAAAAGGAAACAAAACATAGAGTTAGAATGTGAAACTGCTTTACTGTGTCAAGTTTCAAGAAGCTAGCACAAACCGTGTTTGATTTAGAGTTCCAAATACATCTATCAATATAGGAGAAAACAGAGTGAAACGACAAAATTCAAACTGTTACTGGAAACGAACGCTTCAACATAGAAGATCGAAATTTGGGGAACCAAGTGGGCTTAGTGTACTGATCATTACCTGAAAGTATCATCCAGTTTGGGTGAAAAAATATTTGCTGAGATTTCTGGAGACTCGTAATTTTTGGAAGCTTGCAACCCCTTTCAATGAAAGTGTTTCTTGCCAGTCACTGCTTAGGGCTACATGAAAAAGAAACAAAACATAGAGTTAGAATGTGAAACTGCTTTACTGTGTCAAGTTTCAAGAAGCTAGCACAAACCGTGTTTGATTTAGAGTTCCAAATACATCTATCAATATAGGAGAAAACACAGTGAAATGCCAGAATGGAAACTGTTACTGGAAACGAACGCTTCAACATAGAAGAATGAAATTTGGAGAACCGAGTGCACTTAGTGTACTGATCATTACCTGAAAGTATCATCCAGTTTGGGTGAAAAAATATTTGCTGAGATTTCTGGAGACTCGTAATTTTTGGAAGCTTGCAACCCCTTTCAATGAAAGTGTTTCTCGCCAGTCACTGCTTAGGGCTACATGAAAAGGAAACAAAACATAGAGTTAGAATCTGAAACTGCTTTACTGTGTCAAGTTTCAAGAAGCTAGCACAAACCGTGTTTGATTTAGAGTTCCAAATACATCTATCAATATAGGAGAAAACAGAGTGAAACGACAAAATTCAAACTGTTACTAGAAACGAACGCTTCAACATAGAAGAACGAAATTTGAGGAACCAAGTGGGCTTAGTGTACTGATCATTACCTGAAAGAATCATCCAGTTTGGGTGAAAAAATATTTGCTGAGATTTCTGGAGACTCGTAATTTTTGGAAGCTTGCAACCCCTTTCAATGAAAGTGTTTCTCGCCAGTCACTGCTTAGGGCTACATGAAAAGGAAACAAAACATAGAGTTAGAATGTGAAACTGCTTTACTGTGTCAAGTTTCAAGAAGCTAGCACAAACCGTGTTTGATTTAGAGTTCCAAATACATCTATCAATATAGGAGAAAACAGAGTGAAACGCCAAAATTCAAACTGTTACTGGAAACGAACGCTTCAACATAGAAGATCGAAATTTGGAGAACCGAGTGCGCTTAGTGTACTGATCATTACCTGAAAGTATCATCCAGTTTGGGTGAAAAAATATTTGCTGAGATTTCTGGAGACTCGTAATTTTTGGAAGCTTGCAACCCCTTTCAATGAAAGTGTTTCTCGCCAGTCACTGCTTAAAGCTACATGAAAAGGAAACAAAACATAGAGTTAGAATCTGAAACTGCTTTACTGTGTCAAGTTTCAAGAAGCTAGCACAAACCGTGTTTGATTTAGAGTTCCAAATACATCTATCAATATAGGAGAAAACAGAGTGAAATGCCAGAATAGAAACTGTTACTGGAAACGAACGCTTCAACATAGAAGATCGAAATTTGGGGAACCAAGTGGGCTTAGTGTACTGATCATTACCTGAAAGTATCATCCAGTTTGGGTGAAAAAATATTTGCTGAGATTTCTGGAGACTCGTAATTTTTGGAAGCTTGCAACCCCTTTCCATGAAAGTGTTTCTCGCCAGTCACTGCTTAGGGCTACATGAATAGGAAACAAAACATAGAGTTAGAATGTGAAACTGCTTTACTGTGTCAAGTTTCAAGAAGCTAGCACAAACCGTGTTTGATTTAGAGTTCCAAATACATATATCAATATAGGAGAAAACAGAGTGAAACGCAAAAATTCAAACTGTTACTGGAAACGAACGCTTCAACATAGAAGAACGAAATTTGGGGAACCAAGTGGGCTTAGTGAACTGATCATTACCTGAAAGTATCATGCAGTTTGGGTGAAAAAATATTTGCTGAGATTTCTGGAGACTCGTAATTTTTGGAAGCTTGCAACCCCTTTCAATGAAAGTGTTTCTCGCCAGTCACTGCTTAGGGCTACAAGAAAAAGAAACAAAACATAGAGTTAGAATGTGAAACTGCTTTACTGTGTCAAGTTTCAAGAAGCTAGCACAAACCGTGTTTGATTTAGAGTTCCAAATACATCTATCAATATAGGAGAAAACAGAGTGAAACGACAAAATTCAAACTGTTACTGGAAATGAACGCTTCAACATAGAGAATGAAATTTGGAGAACTGAGTGGGCTTAGTGTACTGATCATTACCTGAATGTATCATCCAGTTTGGGTGAAAAAATATTTGCTGAGATTTCTTGAGACTCGTAATTTTTGGAAGCTTGCAACCCCTTTCAATGAAAGTGTTTCTCGCCAGTCACTGCTTAAAGCTACATGAAAAGGAAAGAAAACATAGAGTTAGAATGTGAAACTGCTTTACTGTGTCAAGTTTCATGAAGCTAGCACAAACCGTGTTTGATTTAGAGTTCCAAGTACATCTATCAATATAGGAGAAAACAGAGTGAAACGACAAAATTCAAACTGTTACTGGAAATGAACGCTTCAACATAGAAGAACGAAATTTGGGGTACCAAGTGGGCTTAGTGTACTGATCATTACCTGAAAGTATCATCCAGTTTGGGTGAAAAAATATTTGCTGAGATTTCTGGAGACTCGTAATTTTTGGAAGCTTGCAACCCCTTTCAATGAAAGTGTTTCTCGCCAGTCACTGCTTAGGGCTACATGAAAAGGAAACAAAACATAGAGTTAGAATGTGAAACTGCTTTACTGTGTCAAGTTTCAAGAAGCTAGCACAAACCGTGTTTGATTTAGAGTTCCAAATACATCTATCAATATAGGAGAAAATAGAGTGAAATGCCAGAATGGAAACTGTTACTGGAAACGAACGCTTCAACATAGAAGAACGAAATTTGGAGAACCAAGTGGGCTTAGTGTACTGATCATTACCTGAATGTATCATCCAGTTTGGGTGAAAAAATATTTGCTGAGATTTCTGGAGACTCGTAATTTTTGGAAGCTTGCAACCCCTTTCAATAAAAGTGTTTCTCGCCAGTCACTGCTTAAAGCTACATGAAAAGGAAACAAAACATAGAGTTAGAATGTGAAACTGCTTTACTGTGTCAAGTTTCAAGAAGCTAGCACAAACCGTGTTTGATTTAGAGTTCCAAATACATCTATCAATATAGGAGAAAACAGAGTGAAACGACAAAATTCAAACTGTTACTGGAAACGAACGCTTCAACATAGAAGAACGAAATTTGAGGAACCAAGTGGGCTTAGTGTACTGATCATTACCTGAAAGTATCATGCAGTTTGGGTGAAAAAATATTTGCTGAGATTTCTGGAGACTCGTAATTTTTGGAAGCTTGCAACCCCTTTCAATGAAAGTGTTTCTCGCCAGTCACTGCTTAGGGCTACATGAAAAGGAAACAAAACATAGAGTTAGAACGTGAAATGCTTTACTGTGTCAAGTTTCAAGAAGCTAGCACAAACCGTGTTTGATTTAGAGTTCCAAATACATCTATCAATATAGGAGAAAACAGAGTGAAACGCCAAAATTCAAACTGTTACTGGAAACGAACGCTTCAACATAGAAGAATGAAATTTGGAGAACTGAGTGCGCTTAGTGTACTGATCATTACCTGAAAGTATCATCCAGTTTGGGTGAAAAAATATTTGCTGAGATTTCTGGAGACTCGTAATTTATGGAAGCTTGCAACCCCTTTCAATGAAAGTGTTTCTCGCCAGTCACTGCTTAGGGCTACATGAAAAGGAAACAAAACATAGAGTTAGAATGTGAAACTGCTTTACTGTGTCAAGTTTCAAGAAGCTAGCACAAACCGTGTATGATTTAGAGTTCCAAATACACTGCTTTACTGTGTCAAGTTTCACGAAGCTAGCACAAACCGTGTATGATTTAGAGTTCCAAATACATCTATCAATATAGGAGAAAATAGAGTGAAATGCCAGAATGGAAACTGTTACTGGAAACGAACGCTTCAACATAGAAGAACGAAATTTGGAGAACCAAGTGGGCTTAGTGTACTGATCATTACCTGAATGTATCATCCAGTTTGGGTGAAAAAATATTTGCTGAGATTTCTGGAGACTCGTAATTTTTGGAAGCTTGCAACCCCTTTCAATGAAAGTGTTTCTCGCCAGTCACTGCTTAAAGCTACATGAAAAGGAAACAAAACATAGAGTTAGAATGTGAAACTTCTTTACTGTGTCAAGTTTCAAGAAGCTAGCACAAACCGTGTTTGATTTAGAGTTCCAAATACATCTATCAATATAGGAGAAAACAGAGTGAAACGACAAAATTCAAACTGTTACTGGAAACGAACGCTTCAACATAGAAGAACGAAATTTGGGGAACCAAGTGGGCTTAGTGTACTGATCATTACCTGAAAGAATCAACCAGTTTGGGTGAAAAAATATTTGCTGAGATTTCTGGAGACTCGTAATTTTTGGAAGCTTGCAACCCCTTTCAATGAAAGTGTTTCTCGCCAGTCACTGCTTAGGGCTACATGAAAAGGAAACAAAACATAGAGTTAGAATGTGAAACTGCTTTACTGTGTCAAGTTTCAAGAAGCTATCACAAACCGTGTTTGATTTAGAGTTCCAAATACATCTATCAATATAGGAGAAAACAGAGTGAAATGCTAGAATGGAAACTGTTACTGGAAACGAACACTTCAACATAGAAGAACGAAATTTGGGGAACCAAGTGGGCTTAGTGTACGGATCATTACCTGAAAGTATCATGCAGTTTGGGTGAAAAAATATTTGCTGAGATTTCTGGAGACTCGTAATTTTTGGAAGCTTGCAACCCCTTTCAATGAAAGTGTTTCTCGGCAGTCACTGCTTAGGGCTACATGAAAAGGAAACAAAACATAGAGTTAGAATGTGAAACTGCTTTACTGTGTCAAGTTTCAAGAAGCTAGCACAAACCGTGTTTGATTTAGAGTTCCAAATACATCTATCAATATAGGAGAAAACAGAGTGAAATGCCAGAATGGATACTGTTACTGGAAACGAACGCTTCAACATAGAAGAATGAAATTTGGAGAACCGAGTGGGCTTAGTGTACTGATCATTACCTGAAAGTATCATCCAGTTTGGGTGAAAAAATATTTGCTGAGATTTCTGGAGACTCGTAATTTTTGGAAGCTTGCAACCCCTTTCAATGAAAGTGTTTCTCGCCAGTCTCTGCTTAAAGCTACATGAAAAGGAAACAAAACATAGACTTAGAATGTGAAACTGCTTTACTGTGTCAAGTTTCAAGAAGCTAGCAGAAACCGTGTTTGATTTAGAGTTCCAAATACATCTATCAATATAGGAGAAAACAGAGTGAAACGACAAAAATCAAACTGTTACTGGAAACGAACGCTTCAACATAGAAGAACGAAATTTGGGGAACCAAGTGGGCTTAGTGTACTGATCATTACCTGAAAGTATCATCCAGTTTGGGTGAAAAAATAATTGCTGAGATTTCTGGAGACTCGTAATTTTTGGAAGCTTGCAACCCCTTTCAATGAAAGTGTTTCTCGCCAGTCACTGCTTAGGGCTACATGAAAAGGAAACAAAACATATTGTTAGAATGTGAAACTGCTTTACTGTGTCAAGTTTCAAGAAGCTAGCACAAACCGTGTTTGATTTAGAGTTCCAAATACATCTATCAATATAGGAGAAAACAGAGTGAAATGCCAGAATGGAAACTGTTACTGGAAACGAGTGCTTCAACATAGAAGAACGAAATTTGGAGAACCAAGTGGGCCAAGTGTACTGATCATTACCTGAAAGTATCATCCAGTTTGGGTGAAAAAATATTTGCTGAGATTTCTGGAGACTCGTAATTTTTGGAAGCTTGCAACCCCTTTCAATGAAAGTGTTTCTCGCCAGTCACTGCTTAGGGGTACATGAAAAAGAAACAAAACATAGAGTTAAAATGTGAAACTGCTTTACTGTGTCAAGTTTCAAGAAGCGAGCACAAACCGTGTTTGATTTAGAGTTCCAAATACATCTATCAATATAGGAGAAAACAGAGTGAAACGACAAAATTCAAACTGTTACTGGAAACGAACGCTTCAACATAGAAGAACGAAATTTGGGGAACCAAGTGGGCTTAGTGTACTGATCATTACCTGAAAGTATCATGCAGTTTGGGTGAAAAAATATTTGCTGAGATTTCTGGAGACTCGTAATTTTTGAAGCTTGCAACCCCTTTCAATGAAAGTGTTTCTCGCCAGTCACTGCTTAGGGCTACATGAAAAGGAAACAAAACATAGAGTTAGAATGTGAAACTGCTTTACTGTGTCAAGTTTCAAGAAGCTAGCACAAACCGTGTTTGATTTAGAGTTCCAAATACATCTATCAATATAGGAGAAAACAGAGTGAAACGCCAAAATTCAAACTGTTACTGGAAACGAACGCTTCAACATAGAAGAACGAAATTTGGGGAACCAAGTGGGCTTAGTGTACTGATCATTACCTGAAAGTATCATGCAGTTTGGGTGAAAAAATATTTGCTGAGATTTCTGGAGACTCGTAATTTTTGGAAGCTTGCAACCCCTTTCAATGAAAGTGTTTCTCGCCAGTCACTGCTTAGGGCTACATGAAAAGGAAACAAAACATAGAGTTAGAATCTGAAACTGCTTTACTGTGTCAAGTTTCAAGAAGCTAGCACAAACCGTGTTTGATTTAGAGTTCCAAACACATCTATCAATATAGGAGAAAACAGAGTGAAATGCCAGAATGGAAACTGTTACTGGAAACGAACGCTTCAACATAGAAGAATGAAATTTGGAGAACCGAGTGGGCTTAGTGTACTGATCATTACCTGAAAGTATCATCCAGTTTGGGTGAAAAAATATTTGCTGAGATTTCTGGAGACTCTTAATTTTTGGAAGCTTGCAACCCCTTTCAATGAAAGTGTTTCTCGCCAGTCACTGCTTAAAGCTACATGAAAAGGAAACAAAACATAGAGTTAGAATGTGAAACTGCTTTACTGTGTCAAGTTTCAAGAAGCTAGCACAAACCGTGTTTGATTTAGAGTTCCAAGTACATCTATCAATATAGGAGAAAACAGAGTGAAACGACAAAATTCAAACTGTTACTGGAAACGAACGCTTCAACATAGAAGAACGAAATTTGGGGAACCAAGTGGGCTTAGTGTACTGATCATTACCTGAAAGAATCATCCAGTTTGGGTGAAAAAATATTTGCTGAGATTTCTGGAGACTCGTAATTTTTGGAAGCTTGCAACCCCTTTCAATGAAAGTGTTTCTCGCCAGTCACTGCTTAGGGCTACATGAAAAGGAAACAAAACATAGAGTTAGAATGTGAAACTGCTTTACTGTGTCAAGTTTCAAGAAGCTAGCACAAACCGTGTTTGATTTAGAGTTCCAAATACATCTATCAATATAGGAGAAAACAGAGTGAAACGCCAAAATTCAAACTGTTACTGGAAACGAACGCTTCAACATAGAAGAATGAAATTTGGAGAACCGAGTGCACTTAGTGTACTGATCATTACCTGAAAGTATCATCCAGTTTGGGTGAAAAAATATTTGCTGAGATTTCTGGAGACTCGTAATTTTTGGGAGCTTGCAACCCCTTTCAATGAAAGTGTTTCTCGCCAGTCACTGCTTAGGGCTACATGAAAAGGAAACAAAACATAGAGTTAGAATGTGAAACTGCTTTACTCTGTCAAGTTTCAAGAAGCTAGCACAAACCGTGTATGATTTAGAGTTCCAAATACACTGCTTTACTGTGTCAAGTTTCACGAAGCTAGCACAAACCGTGTATGATTTAGAGTTCCAAATACATCTATCAATATAGGAGAAAATAGAGTGAAATGCCAGAATGGAAACTGTTACTGGAAACGAACGCTTCAACATAGAAGAACGAAATTTGGAGAACCAAGTGGGCTTAGTGTACTGATCATTACCTGAATGTATCATCCAGTTTGGGTGAAAAAATATTTGCTGAGATTTCTGGAGACTCGTAATTTTTGTAAGCTTGCAACCCCTTTCAATGAAAGTGTTTCTCGCCAGTCACTGCTTAAAGCTACATGAAAAGGAAACAAAACATAGAGTTAGAATGTGAAACTGCTTTACTGTGTCAAGTTTCAAGAAGCTAGCACAAACCGTGTTTGATTTAGAGTTCCAAATACATCTATCAATATAGGAGAAAACAGAGTGAAACGACAAAATTCAAACTGTTACTGGAAACGAACGCTTCAACATAGAAGAACGAAATTTGGGGAACCAAGTGGGCTTAGTGTACTGATCATTACCTGAAAGAATCAACCAGTTTGGGTGAAAAAATATTTGCTGAGATTTCTGGAGACTCGTAATTTTTGGAATCTTGCAACCCCTTTCAATGAAAGTGTTTCTCGCCAGTCACTGCTTAGGGCTACATGAAAAGGAAACAAAACATAGAGTTAGAATGTGAAACTGCTTTACTGTGTCAAGTTTCAAGAAGCTAGCACAAACCGTGTTTGATTTAGAGTTCCAAATACATCTATCAATATAGGAGAAAACAGACTGAAACGACAAAATTCAAACTGTTACTGGAAACGAACGCTTCAACATAGAAGAACGAAATTTGGGGAACCAAGTGGGCTTAGTGTACTGATCATTACCTGAAAGTATCATGCAGTTTGGGTGAAAAAATATTTGCTAAGATTTCTGGAGACTCGTAATTTTTGGAAGCTTGCAACCCCTTTCAATGAAAGTGTTTCTCGCCAGTCACTGCTTAGGGCTACATGAAAAGGAAACAAAACATAGAGTTAGAATGTGAAACTGCTTTACTGTGTCAAGTTTCAAGAAGCTAGCACAAACCGTGTTTGATTTAGAGTTCCAAATACATCTATCAATATAGGAGAAAACAGAGTGAAACGCAAAAATTCAAACTGTTACTGGAAACGAACGCTTCAACATAGAAGAACGAAATTTGGGGAACCAAGTGGGCTTAGTGTACTGATCATTACCTGAAAGTATCATGCAGTTTGGGTGAAAAAATATTTGCTGAGATTTCTGGAGACTCGTAATTTTTGGAAGCTTGCAACCCCTTTCAATGAAAGTGTTTCTCGCCAGTCACTGCTTAGGGCTACATGAAAAGGAAACAAAACATAGAGTTAGAATGTGAAACTGCTTTACTGTGTCAAGTTTCAAGAAGCTAGCACAAACCGTGTTTGATTTAGAGTTCCAAATACATCTATCAATATAGGAGAAAACAGAGTGAAATGCCAGAATGGAAACTGTTACTGGAAACGAACGCTTCAACATAGAAGAATGAAATTTGGAGAACCGAGTGGGCTTAGTGTACTGATCATTACCTGAAAGTATCATCCAGTTTGGGTGAAAAAATATTTGCTGAGATTTCTGGAGACTCGTAATTTTTGGAAGCTTGCAACCCCTTTCAATGAAAGTGTTTCTCGCCAGTCACTGCTTAAAGCTACATGAAAAGGAAACAAAACATAGAGTTAGAATGTGAAACTGCTTTACTGTGTCAAGTTTCAAGAAGCTAGCACAAACCGTGTTTGATTTAGAGTTCCAAATACATCTATCAATATAGGAGAAAACAGAGTGAAACGACAAAATTCAAACTGTTACTGGAAACGAACGCTTCAACATAGAAGAACGAAATTTGGGGAACCAAGAGGGCTTAGTGTACTGATCATTACCTGAAAGTATCATCCAGTTTGGGTGAAAAAATATTTGCTGAGATTTCTGGAGACTCGTAATTTTTGGAAGCTTGCAACCCCTTTCAATGAAAGTGTTTCTCGCCAGTCACTGCTTAGGGCTACATGAAAAGGAAACAAAACATAGAGTTAGAATGTGAAACTGCTTTACTGTGTCAAGTTTCAAGAAGCTAGCACAAACCGTGTTTGATTTAGAGTTCCAAATACATCTATCAATATAGGAGAAAACAGAGTGAAACGACAAAATTCAAACTGTTAATGGAAACGAACGCTTCAACATAGAAGAACGAAATTTGGGGAACCAAGAGGGCTTATTGTACTGATCATTACCTGAAAGTATCATCCAGTTTGGGTGAAAAAATATTTGCTGAGATTTCTGGAGACTCGTAATTTTTGGAAGCTTGCAACCCCTTTCAATGTAAGTGTTTCTCGCCAGTCACTGCTTAGGGCTACATGAAAAGGAAACAAAACATAGAGTTAAAATGTGAAACTGCTTTACTGTGTCAAGTTTCAAGAAGCTAGCACAAACCGTGTTTGATTTAGAGTTCCAAATACATCTATCAATATAGAAGAAAACAGAGTGAAATGCCAGAATGGAAACTGTTACTGGAAACGAACGCTTCAACATAGAAGAACGAAATTTGTAGAACCAAGTGGGCTTAGTGTACTGATCATTACCTGAAAGTATCATCCAGTTTGGGTGAAAAAATGTTTGCTTAGATTTCTGGAGACTCGTAATTTTTGGAAGCTTGCAACCCCTTTCAATGAAAGTGTTTCTCGCCAGTCACTGCTTAGGGCTACATGAAAAGGAAACAAAACATAGAGTTAGAATCTGAAACTGCTTTACTGTGTCAAGTTTCAAGAAGCTAGCGCAAACCGTGTTTGATTTAGAGTTCCAAATACATCTATCAATATAGGAGAAAACAGAATGAAACGACAAAATTCAAACTGTTACTGGAAACGAACGCTTCAACATAGAAGAACGAAATTTGGGGAAGCAAGTGGACTTAGTGTACTGATCATTACCTGAAAGTATCATCCAGTTTGGGTGAAAAAATATTTGCTGAGATTTCTGGAGACTCGTAATTTTTGGAAGCTTGCAACCCCTTTCAATGAAAGTGTTTCTCGCCAGTAACTGCTTAGGGCTACATGAAAAGGAAACAAAACATAGAGTTAGAATGTGAAACTGCTTTACTGTGTCAAGTTTCAAGAAGCTAGCACAAACCGTGTTTGATTTAGAGTTCCAAATACATCTATCAATATAGGAGAAAACAGAGTGAAACGCCAAGATTCAAACTGTTACTGGAAACGAACGCTTCAACATAGAAGAACGAAATTTGGGGAACCAAGTGGGCTTAGTGTACTGACCATTACCTGAAAGTATCATGCAGTTTGGGTGAAAAAATATTTGCTGAGATTTCTGGAGACTCGTAATTTTTGGAAGCTTGCAACCCCTTTCAATGAAAGTGTTTCTCGCCAGTCACTGCTTAGGGCTACATGAAAAGGAAACAAAACATAGAGTTAGAATGTGAAACTGCATTACTGTGCCAAGTTTCAAGAAGCTAGCACAAACAGTGTTTGATTTAGAGTTCCAAATACATCTATCAATATAGGAGAAAACAGAGTGAAACGACAAAATTCAAACTGTTACTGGAAACGAACGCTTCAACATAGAAGATCGAAATTTGGGGAACCAAGTGGGCTTAGTGTACTGATCATTACCTGAAAGTATCATCCAGTTTGGGTGAAAAAATGTTTGCTTAGATTTCTGGAGACTCGTAATTTTTGGAAGCTTGCAACCCCTTTCAATGAAAGTGTTTCTCGCCAGTCACTGCTTAGGGCTACATGAAAAGGAAACAAAACATAGAGTTAGAATCTGAAACTGCTTTACTGTGTCAAGTTTCAAGAAGCTAGCGCAAACCGTGTTTGCTTTAGAGTTCCAAATACATCTATCAATATAGGAGAAAACAGAGTGAAATGCCAGAATGGAAACTGTTACTGGAAACGAACGCTTCAACATAGAAGATCGAAATTTGGGGAACCAAGTGGTCTTAGTGTACTGATTATTACCTGAAAGTATCATCCAGTTTGTGTGAAAAAATGTTTGCTTAGATTTCTGGAGACTCGTAATTTTTGGAAGCTTGCAACCCCTTTCAATGAAAGTGTTTCTCGCCAGTCACTGCTTAGGGCTACATGAAAAGGAAACAAAACATAGATTTAGAATCTGAAACTGCTTTACTGTGTCAAGTTTCAAGAAGCTAGCGCAAACCGTGTTTGACTTAGAGTTCCAAATACATCTATCAATATAGGAGAAAACAGAATGAAACGACAAAATTCAAACTGTTACTGGAAACGAACGCTTCAACATCGAAGAATGAAATTTGGGGAAGCAAGTGGACTTAGTGTACTGATCATTACCTGAAAGTATCATCCAGTTTGGGTGAAAAAATATTTGCTGAGATTTCTGGAGACTCGTAATTTTTGGAAGCTTGCAACCCCTTTCAATGAAAGTGTTTCTCGCCAGTAACTGCTTAGGGCTACATGAAAAGGAAACAAAACATAGAGTTAGAATCTGAAACTGCTTTACTGTGTCAAGTTTCAAGAAGCTAGCACAAACCGTGTTTGATTTAGAGTTCCAAATACATCTATCAATATAGGAGAAAACAGAGTGAAACGCCAAAATTCAAAATGTTACTGGAAACGAACGCTTCAACATAGAAGAATGAAATTTGGGGAACCAAGTGGGCTTAGTGTACTAATCATTATCTGAAAGTATCATGCAGTTTGGGTGAAAAAATATTTGCTGAGAATTCTGGAGACTCGTAATTTTTGGAAGCTTGCAACCCCTTTCAATGAAAGTGTTTCTCGCCAGTTACTGCTTAAAGCTACATGAAAAGGAAACAAAACATAGAGTTAGAATGTGAAACTGCTTTACTGTATCAAGTTTCAAGAAGCTAGCACAAACCGTGTTTGATTTAGAGTTCCAAATACATCTATCAATATAAGAGAAAACAGAGTGAAACGACAAAATTCAAACTGTTACTGGAAACGAACGCTTCAACATAGAAGAACGAAATTTGGGGAACCAAGAGGGCTTAGTGTACTGATCATTACCTGAAAGTATCATGCAGTTTGGGTGAAAAAATATTTGCTGAGATTTCTGGAGACTCGTAATTTTTGGAAGCTTGCAACCCCTTTCAATGAAAGTGTTTCTCGCCAGTCACTGCTTAGGGCTACATGAAAAGGAAACAAAACATAGAGTTAGAATCTGAAACTGCTTTACTGTGTCAAGTTTCAAGAAGCTAGCGCAAACCGTGTTTGATTTAGAGTTCCAAATACATCTATCAATATAGGAGAAAACAGAATGTAACGCAAAAATTCAAACTGTTACTGGAAACGAACGCTTCAACATAGAAGAACAAAATTTGGGGAACCAAGTGGGATTAGTGTACTGATCATTACCTGAATGTATCATGCAGTTTGGGTGAAAAAATATTTGCTGAGATTTCTGGAGACTCGTAATTTTTGGAAGCTTGCAACCCCTTTCAATGAAAGTGTTTCTCGCCAGTCACTGCTTAGGGCTACATGAAAAGGAAACAAAGCATAGAGTTAGAATGTGAAACTGCTTTACTGTGTCAAGTTTCAAGAAGCTAGCACAAACCGTGTTTGATTTAGAGTTCCAAATACATCTATCAATATAGGAGAAAACAGAGTGAAACGCCAAGATTCAAACTGTTACTGGAAACGAACGCTTCAACATAGAAGAACGAAATTTGGGGAACCAAGTGGGCTTAGTGTACTGATCATTACCTGAAAGTATCATGCAGTTTGGGTGAAAAAATATTTTCTGAGATTTCTGGAGACTCGTAATTTTTGGAAGCTTGCAACCCCTTTCAATGAAAGTGTTTCTCGCCAGTCACTGCTTAGGGCTACATGAAAAGGAAACAAAACATATTGTTAGAATGTGAAACTGCATTACTGTGCCATGTTTCAAGAAGCTAGCACAAACAGTGTTTGATTTAGAGTTCCAAATACATCTATCAATATAGGAGAAAACAGAGTGAAATGCCAGAATGGAAACTGTTACTGGAAACGAACGCTTCAACATAGAAGATCGAAATTTGGGGAACCAAGTGGGCTTAGTGTACTGATCATTACCTGAAAGTATCATCCAGTTTGGGTGAAAAAATGTTTGCTTAGATTTCTGGAGACTCGTAATTTTTGGAAGCTTGCAACCCCTTTCAATGAAAGTGTTTCTCGCCAGTCACTGCTTAGGGCTACATGAAAAGGAAACAAAACATAGAGTTAGAATCTGAAACTGCTTTACTGTGTCAAGTTTCAAGAAGCTAGCGCAAACCGTGTTTGCTTTAGAGTTCCAAATACATCTATCAATATAGGAGAAAACAGAGTGAAATGCCAGAATGGAAACTGTTACTGGAAACGAACGCTTCAACATAGAAGATCGAAATTTGGGGAACCAAGTGGTCTTAGTGTACTGATTATTACCTGAAAGTATCATCCAGTTTGTGTGAAAAAATGTTTGCTTAGATTTCTGGAGACTCGTAATTTTTGGAAGCTTGCAACCCCTTTCAATGAAAGTGTTTCTCGCCAGTCACTGCTTAGGGCTACATGAAAAGGAAACAAAACATAGATTTAGAATCTGAAACTGCTTTACTGTGTCAAGTTTCAAGAAGCTAGCGCAAACCGTGTTTGATTTAGAGTTCCAAATACATCTATCAATATAGGAGAAAACAGAATGAAACGACAAAATTCAAACTGTTACTGGAAACGAACGCTTCAACATCGAAGAATGAAATTTGGGGAAGCAAGTGGACTTAGTGTACTGATCATTACCTGAAAGTATCATCCAGTTTGGGTGAAAAAATATTTGCTGAGATTTCTGGAGACTCGTAATTTTTGGAAGCTTGCAACCCCTTTCAATGAAAGTGTTTCTCGCCAGTAACTGCTTAGGGCTACATGAAAAGGAAACAAAACATAGAGTTAGAATCTGAAACTGCTTTACTGTGTCAAGTTTCAAGAAGCTAGCACAAACCGTGTTTGATTTAGAGTTCCAAATACATCTATCAATATAGGAGAAAACAGAGTGAAACGCCAAAATTCAAAATGTTACTGGAAACGAACGCTTCAACATAGAAGAATGAAATTTGGGGAACCAAGTGGGCTTAGTGTACTAATCATTACCTGAAAGTATCATGCAGTTTGGGTGAAAAAATATTTGCTGAGAATTCTGGAGACTCGTAATTTTGGAAGCTTGCAACCCCTTTCAATGAAAGTGTTTCTCGCCAGTCACTGCTTAAAGCTACATGAAAAGGAAACAAAACATAGAGTTAGAATGTGAAACTGCTTTACTGTATCAAGTTTCAAGAAGCTAGCACAAACCGTGTTTGATTTAGAGTTCCAAATACATCTATCAATATAAGAGAAAACAGAGTGAAACGACAAAATTCAAACTGTTACTGGAAACGAACGCTTCAACATAGAAGAACGAAATTTGGGGAACCAAGAGGGCTTAGTGTACTGATCATTACCTGAAAGTATCATGCAGTTTGGGTGAAAAAATATTTGCTGAGATTTCTGGAGACTCGTAATTTTTGGAAGCTTGCAACCCCTTTCAATGAAAGTGTTTCTCGCCAGTCACTGCTTAGGGCTACATGAAAAGGAATCAAAACATAGAGTTAGAATCTGAAACTGCTTTACTGTGTCAAGTTTCAAGAAGCTAGCGCAAACCGTGTTTGATTTAGAGTTCCAAATACATCTATCAATATAGGAGAAAACAGAATGTAACGCAAAAATTCAAACTGTTACTGGAAACGAACGCTTCAACATAGAAGAACAAAATTTGGGGAACCAAGTGGGCTTAGTGTACTGATCATTACCTGAATGTATCATGCAGTTTGGGTGAAAAAATATTTTCTGAGATTTCTGGAGACTCGTAATTTTTGGAAGCTTGCAACCCCTTTCAATGAAAGTGTTTCTCGCCAGTCACTGCTTAGGGCTACATGAAAAGGAAACAAAACATAGAGTTAGAATGTGAAACTGCTTTACTGTGTCAAGTTTCAAGAAGCTAGCACAAACCGTGTTTGATTTAGAGTTCCAAATACATCTATCAATATAGGAGAAAACAGAGTGAAATGTCAGAATGGAAACTGTTACTGGAAACGAACGCTTCAACATAGAAGAACGAAATTTGGAGAACCAAGTGGGCTTAGTGTACTGATCATTACCTGAAAGTATCATGCAGTTTGGGTGAAAAAATATTTGCTGAGATTTCTGGAGACTCGTAATTTTTGGAAGCTTGCAACCCCTTTCAATGAAAGTGTTTCTCGCCAGTAACTGCTTAGGGCTACATGAAAAGGAAACAAAACATAGAGTTAGAATCTGAAACTGCTTTACTGTGTCAAGTTTCAAGAAGCTAGCACAAACCGTGTTTGATTTAGAGTTCCAAATACATCTATCAATATAAGAGAAAACAGAGTGAAACGACAAAATTCAAACTGTTACTGGAAACGAACGCTTCAACATAGAAGAACGAAATTTGGGGAACCAAGAGGGCTTAGTGTACTGATCATTACCTGAAAGTATCATGCAGTTTGGGTGAAAAAATATTTGCTGAGATTTCTGGAGACTCGTAATTTTTGGAAGCTTGCAACCCCTTTCAATGAAAGTGTTTCTCGCCAGTCACTGCTTAGGGCTACAGGAAAAGGAAACTAAACATAGAGTTAGAATCTGAAACTGCTTTACTGTGTCAAGTTTCAAGAAGGTAGCGCAAACCGTGTTTGATTTAGAGTTCCAAATACATCTATCAATATAGGAGAAAACAGAATGTAACGCAAAAATTCAAACTGTTACTGGAAACGAACGCTTCAACATAGAAGAACAAAATTTGGGGAACCAAGTGGGCTTAGTGTACTGATCATTACCTGAATGTATCATGCAGTTTGGGTGAAAAAATATTTGCTGAGATTTCTGGAGACTCGTAATTTTTGGAAGCTTGCAACCCCTTTCAATGAAAGTGTTTCTCGCCAGTCACTGCTTAGGGCTACATGAAAAGGAAACAAAACATAGAGTTAGAATGTGAAACTGCTTTACTGTGTCAAGTTTCAAGAAGCTAGCACAAACCGTGTTTGATTTAGAGTTCCAAATACATCTATCAATATAGGAGAAAACAGAGTGAAATGTCAGAATGGAAACTGTTACTGGAAACGAACGCTTCAACATAGAAGAACGAAATTTGGAGAACCAAGTGGGCTTAGTGTACTGATCATTACCTGAAAGTATCATGCAGTTTGGGTGAAAAAATATTTGCTGAGATTTCTGGAGACTCGTAATTTTTGGAAGCTTGCAACCCCTTTCAATGAAAGTGTTTCTCGCCAGTCACTGCTTAGGGCTACATGAAAAGGAAACAAAACATAGAGTTAGAATGTGAAACTGCTTTACTGTGTCAAGTTTCAAGAAGCTAGCACAAACCGTGTTTGATTTAGAGTTCCAAATACATCTATCAATATAGGAGAAAACAGAGTGAAACGAGAAAATTCAAACTGTTACTGGAAACGAACGCTTCAACATAGAAGAACGAAATTTGGGGAAGCAAGTGGACTTAGTGTATTGATCATTACCTGAAAGTATCATCCAGTTTGGGTGAAAAAATATTTGCTGAGATTTCTGGAGACTCGTAATTTTTGGAAGCTTGCAACCCCTTTCAATGAAAGTGTTTCTCGCCAGTAACTGCTTAGGGCTACATGAAAAGGAAACAAAACATAGAGTTAGAATGTGAAACTGCTTTACTGTGTCAAGTTTCAAGAAGCTAGCACAAACCGTGTTTGATTTAGAGTTCCAAATACATCTATCAATATAGGAGAAAACAGAGTGAAACGCCAAAATTCAAACTGTTACTGGAAACGAACGCTTCAACATAGAAGAACGAAATTTGGGGAACCAAGTGGGCTTAGTGTACTGATCATTACCTGAAAGTATCATGCAGTTTGGGTGAAAAAATATTTGCTGAGATTTCTGGAGACTCGTAATTTTTGGAAGCTTGCAACCCCTTTCAATGAAAGTGTTTCTCGCCAGTCACTGCTTAGGGCTACATGAAAAGGAAACAAAACATAGAGTTAGAATGTGAAACTGCTTTACTGTGTCAAGTTTCAAGAAGCTAGCACAAACCGTGTTTGATTTAGAGTTCCAAATACATCTATCAATATAGGAGAAAACAGAGTGAAATGTCAGAATGGAAACTGTTACTGGAAACGAACGCTTCAACATAGAAGAACGAAAATTGGAGAACCAAGTGGGCTTAGTGTACTGATCATTACCTGAAAGTATCATCCAGTTTGGGTGAAAAAATATTTGCTGAAATTTCTGGAGACTCGTAATTTTTGGAAGCTTGCAACCCCTTTCAATGAAAGTGTTTCTCGCCAGTCACTGCTTAGGGCTACATGAAAAGGAAACAAAACATAGAGTTAGAATGTGAAACTGCTTTACTGTGTCAAGTTTCAAGAAGCTAGCACAAACCGTGTTTGATTTAGAGTTCCAAATACATCTATCAATATAGGAGAAAACAGAGTGAAACGACAAAATTCAAACTGTTACTGGAAACAAACGCTTCAACATAGAAGAACGAAATTTGGGGAAGCAAGTGGACTTAGTGTATTGATCATTACCTGAAAGTATCATCCAGTTTGGGTGAAAAAATATTTGCTGAGATTTCTGGAGACTCGTAATTTTTGGAAGCTTGCAACCCCTTTCAATGAAAGTGTTTCTCGCCAGTAACTGCTTAGGGCTACATGAAAAGGAAACAAAACATAGAGTTAGAATGTGAAACTGCTTTACTGTGTCAAGTTTCAAGAAGCTAGCACAAACCGTGTTTGATTTAGAGTTCCAAATACATCTATCAATATAGGAGAAAACAGAGTGAAACGCCAAAATTCAAACTGTTACTGGAAACGAACGCTTCAACATAGAAGAACGAAATTTGGGGAACCAAGTGGGCTTAGTGTACTGATCATTACCTGAAAGTATCATGCAGTTTGGGTGAAAAAATATTTGCTGAGATTTCTGGAGACTCGTAATTTTTGGAAGCTTGCAACCCCTTTCAATGAAAGTGTTTCTCGCCAGTCACTGCTTAGGGCTACATGAAAAGGAAACAAAACATAGAGTTAGAATCTGAAACTGCTTTACTGTGTCAAGTTTCAAGAAGCTAGCGCAAACCGTGTTTGATTTAGAGTTCCAAATACATCTATCAATATAGGAGAAAACAGAATGTAATGCAAAAATTCAAACTGTTACTGGAAACGAACGCATCAACATAGAAGAACAAAATTTGGGGAACCAAGTGGGCTTAGTGTACTGATCATTACCTGAATGTATCATGCAGTTTGGGTGAAAAAATATTTGCTGAGATTTCTGGAGACTCGTAATTTTTGGAAGCTTGCAACCCCTTTCAATGAAAGTGTTTCTCGCCAGTCACTGCTTAGGGCTACATGAAAAGGAAACAAAACATAGAGTTAGAATGTGAAACTGCTTTACTGTGTCAAGTTTCAAGAAGCTAGCACAAACCGTGTTTGATTTAGAGTTCCAAATACATCTATCAATATAGGAGAAAACAGAGTGAAATGTCAGAATGGAAACTGTTACTGGAAACGAACGCTTCAACATAGAAGAACGAAATTTGGAGAACCAAGTGGGCTTAGTGTACTGATCATTACCTGAAAGTATCATGCAGTTTGGGTGAAAAAATATTTGCTGAGATTTCTGGAGACTCGTAATTTTTGGAAGCTTGCAACCCCTTTCAATGAAAGTGTTTCTCGCCAGTAACTGCTTAGGGCTACATGAAAAGGAAACAAAACATAGAGTTAGAATCTGAAACTGCTTTACTGTGTCAAGTTTCAAGAAGCTAGCACAAACCGTGTTTGATTTAGAGTTCCAAATACATCTATCAATATAGGAGAAAACAGAATGAAACGACAAAATTCAAACTGTTACTGGAAACGAACGCTTCTACATAGAAGAACGAAATTTGGGGAAGCAAGTGGACTTAGTGTACTGATCATTACCTGAAAGTATCATCCAGTTTGGGTGAAAAAATATTTGCTGAGATTTCTGGAGACTCGTAATTTTTGGAAGCTTGCAACCCCTTTCAATGAAAGTGTTTCTCGCCAGTAACTGCTTAGGACTACATGAAAAGGAAACAAAACATAGAGTTAGAATGTGAAACTGTTTTACTGTGTCAAGTTTCAAGAAGCTAGCACAAACCGTGTTTGATTTAGAGTTCCAAATACATCTATCAATATAGGAGAAAACAGAGTGAAACGCCAAGATTCAAACTGTTACTGGAAACGAACGCTTCAACATAGAAGAACGAAATTTGGGGAACCAAGTGGGCTTAGTGTACTGATCATTACCTGAAAGTATCATGCAGTTTGGGTGAAAAAATATTTGCTGAGATTTCTGGAGACTCGTAATTTTTGGAAGCTTGCAACCCCTTTCAATGAAAGTGTTTCTCGCCAGTCACTTCTTAGGGCTACATGAAAAGGAAACAAAACATATTGTTAGAATGTGAAACTGCATTACTGTGCCAAGTTTCAAGAAGCTAGCACAAACAGTGTTTGATTTAGAGTTCCAAATACATCTATCAATATAGGAGAAAACAGAGTGAAATGCCAGAATGGAAACTGTTACTGGAAACGAACGCTTCAACATAGAAGATCGAAATTTGGGGAACCAAGTGGGCTTAGTGTACTGATCATTACCTGAAAGTATCATCCAGTTTGGGTGAAAAAATGTTTGCTTAGATTTCTGGAGACTCGTAATTTTTGGAAGCTTGCAACCCCTTTCAATGAAAGTGTTTCTCGCCAGTCACTGCTTAGGGCTACATGAAAAGGAAACAAAACATAGAGTTAGAATCTGAAACTGCTTTACTGTGTCAAGTTTCAAGAAGCTAGCGCAAACCGTGTTTGCTTTAGAGTTCCAAATACATCTATCAATATAGGAGAAAACAGAGTGAAATGCCAGAATGGAAACTGTTACTGGAAACGAACGCTTCAACATAGAAGATCGAAATTTGGGGAACCAAGTGGTCTTAGTGTACTGATTATTACCTGAAAGTATCATCCAGTTTGTGTGAAAAAATGTTTGCTTAGATTTCTGGAGACTCGTAATTTTTGGAAGCTTGCAACCCCTTTCAATGAAAGTGTTTCTCGCCAGTCACTGCTTAGGGCTACATGAAAAGGAAACAAAACATCGATTTAGAATCTGAAACTGCTTTACTGTGTCAAGTTTCAAGAAGCTAGCGCAAACCGTGTTTGATTTAGAGTTCCAAATACATCTATCAATATAGGAGAAAACAGAATGAAACGACAAAATTCAAACTGTTACTGGAAACGAACGCTTCAACATCGAAGAATGAAATTTGGGGAAGCAAGTGGACTTAGTGTACTGATCATTACCTGAAAGTATCATGCAGTTTGGGTGAAAAAATATTTGCTGAGATTTCTGGAGACTCGTAATTTTTGGAAGCTTGCAACCCCTTTCAATGAAAGTGTTTCTCGCCAGTAACTGCTTAGGGCTACATGAAAAGGAAACAAAACATAGAGTTAGAATCTGAAACTGCTTTACTGTGTCAAGTTTCAAGAAGCTAGCACAAACCGTGTTTGATTTAGAGTTCCAAATACATCTATCAATATAGGAGAAAACAGAGTGAAACGCCAAAATTCAAAATGTTACTGGAAACGAACGCTTCAACATAGAAGAATGAAATTTGGGGAACCAAGTGGGCTTAGTGTACTAATCATTACCTGAAAGTATCATGCAGTTTGGGTGAAAAAATATTTGCTGAGAATTCTGGAGACTCGTAATTTTGGAAGCTTGCAACCCCTTTCAATGAAAGTGTTTCTCGCCAGTCACTGCTTAAAGCTACATGAAAAGGAAACAAAACATAGAGTTAGAATGTGAAACTGCTTTACTGTATCAAGTTTCAAGAAGCTAGCACAAACCGTGTTTGATTTAGAGTTCCAAATACATCTATCAATATAAGAGAAAACAGAGTGAAACGACAAAATTCAAACTGTTACTGGAAACGAACGCTTCAACATAGAAGAACGAAATTTGGGGAACCAAGAGGGCTTAGTGTACTGATCATTACCTGAAAGTATCATGCAGTTTGGGTGAAAAAATATTTGCTGAGTTTTCTGGAGACTCGTAATTTTTGGAAGCTTGCAACCCCTTTCAATGAAAGTGTTTCTCGCCAGTCACTGCTTAGGGCTACATGAAAAGGAAACAAAACATAGAGTTAGAATCTGAAACTGCTTTACTGTGTCAAGTTTCAAGAAGCTAGCGCAAACCGTGTTTGATTTAGAGTTCCAAATACATCTATCAATATAGGAGAAAACAGAATGTAACGCAAAAATTCAAACTGTTACTGGAAACGAACGCTTCAACATAGAAGAACAAAATTTGGGGAACCAAGTGGGCTTAGTGTACTGATCATTACCTGAATGTATCATGCAGTTTGGGTGAAAAAATATTTGCTGAGATTTCTGGAGACTCGTAATTTTTGGAAGCTTGCAACCCCTTTCAATGAAAGTGTTTCTCGCCAGTCACTGCTTAGGGCTACATGAAAAGGAAACAAAACATAGAGTTAGAATGTGAAACTGCTTTACTGTGTCAAGTTTCAAGAAGCTAGCACAAACCGTGTTTGATTTAGAGTTCCAAATACATCTATCAATATAGGAGAAAACAGAGTGAAATGTCAGAATGGAAACTGTTACTGGAAACGAACGCTTCAACATAGAAGAACGAAATTTGGAGAACCAAGTGGGCTTAGTGTACTGATCATTACCTGAAAGTATCATCCAGTTTGGGTGAAAAAATATTTGCTGAGATTTCTGGAGACTCGTAATTTTTGGAAGCTTGCAACCCCTTTCAATGAAAGTGTTTCTCGCCAGTAACTGCTTAGGGCTACATGAAAAGGAAACAAAACATAGAGTTAGAATCTGAAACTGCTTTACTGTGTCAAGTTTCAAGAAGCTAGCACAAACCGTGTTTGATTTAGAGTTCCAAATACATCTATCAATATAGGAGAAAACAGAGTGAAACGCCAAAATTCAAAATGTTACTGGAAACGAACGCTTCAACATAGAAGAATGAAATTTGGGGAACCAAGTGGGCTTAGTGTACTAATCATTACCTGAAAGTATCATGCAGTTTGGGTGAAAAAATATTTGCTGAGAATTCTGGAGACTCGTAATTTTTGGAAGCTTGCAACCCCTTTCAATGAAAGTGTTTCTCGCCAGTCACTGCTTAAAGCTACATGAAAAGGAAACAAAACATAGAGTTAGAATGTGAAACTGCTTTACTGTATCAAGTTTCAAGAAGCTAGCACAAACCGTGTTTGATTTAGAGTTCCAAATACATCTATCAATATAAGAGAAAACAGGGTGAAACGACAAAATTCAAAATGTTACTGGAAACGAACGCTTCAACATAGAAGAACGAAATTTGGGGAACCAAGAGGGCTTAGTGTACTGATCATTACCTGAAAGTATCATGCAGTTTGGGTGAAAAAATATTTGCTGAGATTTCTGGAGACTCGTAATTTTTGGAAGCTTGCAACCCCTTTCAATGAAAGTGTTTCTCGCCAGTCACTGCTTAGGGCTACAGGAAAAGGAAACTAAACATAGAGTTAGAATCTGAAACTGCTTTACTGTGTCAAGTTTCAAGAAGGTAGCGCAAACCGTGTTTGATTTAGAGTTCCAAATACATCTATCAATATAGGAGAAAACAGAATGTAACACAAAAATTCAAACTGTTACTGGAAACGAACGCTTCAACATAGAAGAACAAAATTTGGGGAACCAAGTGGGCTTAGTGTACTGATCATTACCTGAATGTATCATGCAGTTTGGGTGAAAAAATATTTGCTGAGATTTCTGGAGACTCGTAATTTTTGGAAGCTTGCAACCCCTTTCAATGAAAGTGTTTCTCGCCAGTCACTGCTTAGGGCTACATGAAAAGGAAACAAAACATAGAGTTAGAATCTGAAACTGCTTTACTGTGTCAAGTTTCAAGAAGCTAGCACAAACCGTGTTTGATTTAGAGTTCCAAATACATCTATCAATATAGGAGAAAACAGAGTGAAATGTCAGAATGGAAACTGTTACTGGAAACGAACGCTTCAACATAGAAGAACGAAAATTGGAGAACCAAGTGGGCTTAGTGTACTGATCATTACCTGAAAGTATCATCCAGTTTGGGTGAAAAAATATTTGCTGAAATTTCTGGAGACTCGTAATTTTTGGAAGCTTGCGACCCCTTTCAATGAAAGTGTTTCTCGCCAGTCACTGCTTAGGGCTACATGAAAAGGAAACAAAACATAGAGTTAGAATCTGAAACTGCTTTACTGTGTCAAGTTTCAAGAAGCTAGCACAAACCGTGTTTGATTTAGAGTTCCAAATACATCTATCAATATAGGAGAAAACAGAGTGAAATGTCAGAATGGAAACTGTTACTGGAAACGAACGCTTCAACATAGAAGAACGAAAATTGGAGAACCAAGTGGGCTTAGTGTACTGATCATTACCTGAAAGTATCATCCAGTTTGGGTGAAAAAATATTTGCTGAAATTTCTGGAGACTCGTAATTTTTGGAAGCTTGCAACCCCTTTCAATGAAAGTGTTTCTCGCCAGTCACTGCTTAGGGCTACATGAAAAGGAAACAAAACATAGAGTTAGAATGTGAAACTGCTTTACTGTGTCAAGTTTCAAGAAGCTAGCACAAACCGTGTTTGATTTAGAGTTCCAAATACATCTATCAATATAGGAGAAAACAGAGTGAAACGACAAAATTCAAACTGTTACTGGAAACGAACGCTTCAACATAGAAGAACGAAATTTGGGGAAGCAAGTGGACTTAGTGTATTGATCATTACCTGAAAGTATCATCCAGTTTGGGTGAAAAAATATTTGCTGAGATTTCTGGAGACTCGTAATTTTTGGAAGCTTGCAACCCCTTTCAATGAAAGTGTTTCTCGCCAGTAACTGCTTAGGGCTACATGAAAAGGAAACAAAACATAGAGTTAGAATGTGAAACTGCTTTACTGTGTCAAGTTTCAAGAAGCTAGCACAAACCGTGTTTGATTTAGAGTTCCAAATACATCTATCAATATAGGAGAAAACAGAGTGAAACGCCAAAATTCAAACTGTTACTGGAAACGAACGCTTCAACATAGAAGAACGAAATTTGGGGAACCAAGTGGGCTTAGTGTACTGATCATTACCTGAAAGTATCATGCAGTTTGGGTGAAAAAATATTTGCTGAGATTTCTGGAGACTCGTAATTTTTGGAAGCTTGCAACCCCTTTCAATGAAAGTGTTTCTCGCCAGTCACTGCTTAGGGCTACATGAAAAGGAAACAAAACATAGAGTTAGAATGTGAAACTGCTTTACTGTGTCAAGTTTCAAGAAGCTAGCACAAACCGTGTTTGATTTAGAGTTCCAAATACATCTATCAATATAGGAGAAAACAGAGTGAAATGTCAGAATGGAAACTGTTACTGGAAACGAACGCTTCAACATAGAAGAACGAAAATTGGAGAACCAAGTGGGCTTAGTGTACTGATCATTACCTGAAAGTATCATCCAGTTTGGGTGAAAAAATATTTGCTGAAATTTCTGGAGACTCGTAATTTTTGGAAGCTTGCAACCCCTTTCAATGAAAGTGTTTCTCGCCAGTCACTGCTTAGGGCTACATGAAAAGGAAACAAAACATAGAGTTAGAATGTGAAACTGCTTTACTGTGTCAAGTTTCAAGAAGCTAGCACAAACCGTGTTTGATTTAGAGTTCCAAATACATCTATCAATATAGGAGAAAACAGAGTGAAACGACAAAATTCAAACTGTTACTGGAAACGAACGCTTCAACATAGAAGAACGAAATTTCGGGAAGCAAGTGGACTTAGTGTATTGATCATTACCTGAAAGTATCATCCAGTTTGGGTGAAAAAATATTTGCTGAGATTTCTGGAGACTCGTAATTTTTGGAAGCTTGCAACCCCTTTCAATGAAAGTGTTTCTCGCCAGTAACTGCTTAGGGCTACATGAAAAGGAAACAAAACATAGAGTTAGAATGTGAAACTGCT
This sequence comes from Spermophilus citellus, assembly GCF_964194105.1. NCBI lineage: Eukaryota > Metazoa > Chordata > Mammalia > Rodentia > Sciuridae > Spermophilus > Spermophilus citellus. Next base: position 82,137,750 of record NC_138185.1, on the reverse strand, counting down.
TTACTGTGTCAAGTTTCAAGAAGCTAGCACAAACCGTGTTTGATTTAGAGTTCCAAATACATCTATCAATATAGGAGAAAACAGAGTGAAACGCCAAAATTCAAACTGTTACTGGAAACGAACGCTTCAACATAGAAGAACGAAATTTGGGGAACCAAGTGGGCTTAGTGTACTGATCATTACCTGAAAGTATCATGCAGTTTGGGTGAAAAAATATTTGCTGAGATTTCTGGAGACTCGTAATTTTTGGAAGGTTGCAACCCCTTTCAATGAAAGTGTTTCTCGCCAGTCACTGCTTAGGGCTACATGAAAAGGAAACAAAACATATTGTTAGAATGTGAAACTGCATTACTGTGTCAAGTTTCAAGAAGCTAGCACAAACCGTGTTTGATTTAGAGTTCCAAATACATCTATCAATATAGGAGAAAACAGAGTGAAATGCCAGAATGGAAACTGTTACTGGAAACGAACGCTTCAACATAGAAGATCGAAATTTGGGGAACCAAGTGGGCTTAGTGTACTGGTCATTACCTGAAAGTATCATGCAGTTTGGGTGAAAAAATATTTGCTGAGATTTCTGGAGACTCGTAATTTTTGGAAGCTTGCAACCCCTTTCAATGAAAGTGTTTCTCGCCAGTCACTGCTTAAAGCTACATGAAAAGGAAACAAAACATAAAGTTAGAATGTGAAACTGCTTTACTGTGTCAAGTTTCAAGAAGCTAGCACAAACCGTGTTTGATTTAGAGTTCCAAATACATCTATCAATATAGGAGAAAACAGAGTGAAATGCCAGAATGGAAACTGTTACTGGAATGAACGCTTCAACATAGAAGATCGAAATTTGGGGAACCAAGTGGGCTTAGTGTACTGATTATTACCTGAAAGTATCATCCAGTTTGGGTGAAAAAATGTTTGCTTAGATTTCTGGAGACTCGTAATTTTTGGAAGCTTGCAACCCCTTTCAATGAAAGTGTTTCTCGCCAGTCACTGCTTAGGGCTACATGAAAAGGAAACAAAACATAGAGTTAGAATCTGAAACTGCTTTACTGTGTCAAGTTTCAAGAAGCTAGCGCAAACCGTGTTTGATTTAGAGTTCCAAATACATCTATCAATATAGGAGAAAACAGAATGAAACGACAAAATTCAAACTGTTACTGGAAACGAACGCTTCAACATAGAAGAACGAAATTTGGGGAAGCAAGTGGACTTAGTGTACTGATCATTACCTGAAAGTATCATCCAGTTGTTTCTCGCCAGTAACTGCTTAGGGCTACATGAAAAGGAAACAAAACATAGAGTTAGAATGTGAAACTGCTTTACTGTGTCAAGTTTCAAGAAGCTAGCACAAACCGTGTTTGATTTAGAGTTCCAAATACATCTATCAATATAGGAGAAAACAGAGTGAAACGCCAAAATTCAAACTGTTACTGGAAACGAACGGTTCAACATAAAAGAACGAAATTTGGAGAACCAAGTGGGCTTAGTGTACTGATCATTACCTGAAAGTATCATGCAGTTTGGGTGAATAAATATTTGCTGAGATTTCTGGAGACTCGTAATTTTTGGAAGCTTGCAACCCCTTTCAATGTAAGTGTTTCTCGCCAGTCACTGCTTAGGGCTACATGAAAAGGAAACAAAACATAGAGTTAGAATCTGAAACTGCTTTACTGTGTCAAGTTTCAAGAAGCTAGCGCAAACCGTGTTTGATTTAGAGTTCCAAATACATCTATCAATATAGGAGAAAACAGAATGAAACGACAAAATTCAAACTGTTACTGGAAACGAACGCTTCAACATAGAAGAACGAAATTTCGGGAAGCAAGTGGACTTAGTGTACTGATCATTACCTGAAAGTATCATCCAGTTTGGGTGAAAAAATATTTGCTGAGATTTCTGGAGACTCGTAATTTTTGGAAGCTTGCAACCCCTTTCAATGAAAGTGTTTCTCGCCAGTCACTGCTTAGGGCTACATGAAAAGGAAACAAAACATAGAGTTAGAATGTGAAACTGCTTTACTGTGTCAAGTTTCAAGAAGCTAGCACAAACCGTGTTTGATTTAGAGTTCCAAATACATCTATCAATATAGGAGAAAACAGAGTGAAACGACAAAATTCAAACTGTTACTGGAAACGAACGCTTCAACATAGAAGAACGAAATTTGGGGAAGCAAGTGGACTTAGTGTATTGATCATTACCTGAAAGTATCATCCAGTTTGGGTGAAAAAATATTTGCTGAGATTTCTGGAGACTCGTAATTTTTGGAAGCTTGCAACCCCTTTCAATGAAAGTGTTTCTCGCCAGTAACTGCTTAGGGCTACATGAAAAGGAAACAAAACATAGAGTTAGAATGTGAAACTGCTTTACTGTGTCAAGTTTCAAGAAGCTAGCACAAACCGTGTTTGATTTAGAGTTCCAAATACATCTATCAATATAGGAGAAAACAGAGTGAAACGCCAAAATTCAAACTGTTACTGGAAACGAACGCTTCAACATAGAAGAACGAAATTTGGGGAACCAAGTGGGCTTAGTGTACTGATCATTACCTGAAAGTATCATGCAGTTTGGGTGAAAAAATATTTGCTGAGATTTCTGGAGACTCGTAATTTTTGGAAGGTTGCAACCCCTTTCAATGAAAGTGTTTCTCGCCAGTCACTGCTTAGGGCTACATGAAAAGGAAACAAAACATATTGTTAGAATGTGAAACTGCATTACTGTGTCAAGTTTCAAGAAGCTAGCACAAACCGTGTTTGATTTAGAGTTCCAAATACATCTATCAATATAGGAGAAAACAGAGTGAAATGCCAGAATGGAAACTGTTACTGGAAACGAACGCTTCAACATAGAAGATCGAAATTTGGGGAACCAAGTGGGCTTAGTGTACTGATCATTACCTGAAAGTATCATGCAGTTTGGGTGAAAAAATATTTACTGAGATTTCTGGAGACTCGTAATTTTTGGAAGCTTGCAACCCCTTTCAATGAAAGTGTTTCTCGCCAGTCACTGCTTAAAGCTACATGAAAAGGAAACAAAACATAAAGTTAGAATGTGAAACTGCTTTACTGTGTCAAGTTTCAAGAAGCTAGCACAAACCGTGTTTGATTTAGAGTTCCAAATACATCTATCAATATAGGAGAAAACAGAGTGAAATGCCAGAATGGAAACTGTTACTGGAATGAACGCTTCAACATAGAAGATCGAAATTTGGGGAACCAAGTGGGCTTAGTGTACTGATTATTACCTGAAAGTATCATCCAGTTTGGGTGAAAAAATGTTTGCTTAGATTTCTGGAGACTCGTAATTTTTGGAAGCTTGCAACCCCTTTCAATGAAAGTGTTTCTCGCCAGTCACTGCTTAGGGCTACATGAAAAGGAAACAAAACATAGAGTTAGAATCTGAAACTGCTTTACTGTGTCAAGTTTCAAGAAGCTAGCACAAACCGTGTTTGATTTAGAGTTCCAAATACATCTATCAATATAGGAGAAAACAGAGTGAAACGCCAAAATTCAAACTGTTACTGGAAACGAACGGTTCAACATAAAAGAACGAAATTTGGAGAACCAAGTGGGCTTAGTGTACTGATCATTACCTGAAAGTATCATGCAGTTTGGGTGAAAAAATATTTGCTGAGATTTCTGGAGACTCGTAATTTTTGGAAGCTTGCAACCCCTTTCAATGAAAGTGTTTCTCGCCAGTCACTGCTTAGGGCTACATGAAAAGGAAACAAAACATAGAGTTAGAATCTGAAACTGCTTTACTGTGTCAAGTTTCAAGAAGCTAGCGCAAACCGTGTTTGATTTAGAGTTCCAAATACATCTATCAATATAGGAGAAAACAGAATGAAACGACAAAATTCAAACTGTTACTGGAAACGAACGCTTCAACATAGAAGAACGAAATTTCGGGAAGCAAGTGGACTTAGTGTACTGATCATTACCTGAAAGTATCATCCAGTTTGGGTGAAAAAATATTTGCTGAGATTCCTGGAGACTCGTAATTTTTGGAAGCTTGCAACCCCTTTCAATGAAAGTGTTTCTCGCCAGTCACTGCTTAGGGCTACATGAAAAGGAAACAAAACATAGAGTTAGAATCTGAAACTGCTTTACTGTGTCAAGTTTCAAGAAGCTAGCGCAAACCGTGTTTGATTTAGAGTTCCAAATACATCTATCAATATAGGAGAAAACAGAGTGAAACGCCAAAATTCAAACTGTTACTGGAAACGAACGCTTCAACATAGAAGAACGAAATTTGGGGAACCAAGTGGGCTTAGTGTACTGATCATTACCTGAAAGTATCATGCAGTTTGGGTGAAAAAATATTTGCTGAGATTTCTGGAGACTCGTAATTTTTGGAAGCTTGCAACCCCTTTCAATGAAAATGTTTCTCGCCAGTCACTGCTTAGGGCTACATGAAAAGGAAACAAAACATATTGTTAGAATCTGAAACTGCTTTACTGTGTCAAGTTTCAAGAAGCTAGCACAAACCGTGTTTGATTTAGAGTTCCAAATACATCTATCAATATAGGAGAAAACAGAATGAAACGACAAAATTCAAACTGTTACTGGAAACGAACGCTTCAACATAGAAGAACGAAATTTGGGGAAGCAAGTGGACTTAGTGTACTGATCATTACCTGAAAGTATCATCCAGTTTGGGTGAAAAAATACTTGCTGAGATTTCTGGAGACTCGTAATTTTTGGAAGCTTGCAACCCCTTTCAATGAAAGTGTTTCTCGCCAGTCACTGCTTAAAGCTACATGAAAAGGAAACAAAACATAGAGTTAGAATGTGAAACTGCTTTACTGTGTCAAGTTTCAAGAAGCTAGCACAAACCGTGTTTGATTTAGAGTTCCAAATACATCTATCAATATAGGAGAAAACAGAGTGAAATGCCAGAATGGAAACTGTTACTGGAAACGAACGCTTCAACATAGAAGAACGAAATTTGGAGAACCAAGTGGGCTTAGTGTACTGATTATTACCTGAAATTATCATCCAGTTTGGGTGAAAAAATGTTTGCTTAGATTTCTGGAGACTCGTAATTTTTGGAAGCTTGCAACCCCTTTCAATGAAAGTGTTTCTCGCCAGTCACTGCTTAGGGCTACATGAAAAGGAAACAAAACATAGAGTTAGAATCTGAAACTGCTTTACTGTGTCAAGTTTCAAGAAGCTAGCGCAAACCATGTTTGATTTAGAGTTCCAAATACATCTATCAATATAGGAGAAAACAGAGTGAAATGCCAGAATGGAAACTGTTACTGGAAACGAACGCTTCAACATAGAAGATCGAAATTTGGGGAACCAAGTGGGCTTAGTGTACTGATCATTACCTGAAAGTATCATCCAGTTGTTTCTCGCCAGTAACTGCTTTGGGCTACATGAAAAGGAAACAAAACATAGAGTAGGAATGTGAAACTGCTTTACTGTGTCAAGTTTCAAGAAGCTAGCACAAACCGTGTTTGATTTAGAGTTCCAAATACATCTATCAATATAGGAGAAAACAGAGTGAAACGCCAAAATTCAAACTGTTACTGGAAACGAACGCTTCAACATAGAAGAACGAAATTTGGGGAACCAAGTGGGCTTAGTGTACTGATCATTACCTGAAAGTATCATGCAGTTTGGGTGAAAAAATATTTGCTGAGATTTCTGGAGACTCGTAATTTTTGGAAGCTTGCAACCCCTTTCAATGAAAGTGTTTCTCGCCAGTCACTGCTTAGGGCTACATGAAAAGGAAACAAAACATATTGTTAGAATGTAAAACTGCATTACTGTGTCAAGTTTCAAGAAGCTAGCACAAACAGTGTTTGATTTAGAGTTCCAAATACATCTATCAATATAGGAGAAAACAGAGTGAAATGCCAGAATGGAAATTGATACTGGAAACGAACGCTTCAACATAGAAGATCGAAATTTGGGGAACCAAGTGGGCTTAGCGTACTGATCATTACCTGAAAGTATCATGCAGTTTGGGTGAAAAAATATTTGCTGAGATTTCTGGAGACTCGTAATTTTTGGAAGCTTGCAACCCCTTTCAATGAAAGTGTTTCTCGCCAGTCACTGCTTAGGGCTACATGAAAAGGAAACAAAACATATTGTTAGAATCTGAAACTGCTTTACTGTGTCAAGATTCAAGAAGCTAGCGCAAACCGTGTTTGATTTAGAGTTCCAAATACATCTATCAATATAGGAGAAAACAGAATGAAACGACAAAATTCAAACTGTTACTGGAAACGAACGCTTCAACATCGAAAAATGAAATTTGGGGAAGCAAGTGGACTTAGTGTACTAATCATTACCTGAAAGTATCATCCAGTTGGGGTGAAAAAATATTTGCTGAGATTTCTGGAGACTCGTAATTTTTGGAAGCTTGCAACCCCTTTCAATGAAAGTGTTTCTCGCCAGTCACTGCTTAGGGCTACATGAAAAGGAAACAAAACATAGAGTTAGAATGTTAAACTGCTTTACTGTGTCAAGTTTCAAGAAGCTAGCACAAACCGTGTTTGATTTAGAGTTCCAAATACATCTATCAATATAGGAGAAAACAGAGTGAAATGTCAGAATGGAAACTGTTACTGGAAACGAACGCTTCAACATAGAAGAACGAAATTTGGAGAACCAAGTGTGCTTAGTGTACTGATCATTACCTGAAAGTATCATCCAGTTTGGGTGAAAAAATATTTGCTGAGATTTCTGGAGACTCGTAATTTTTGGAAGCTTGCAACCCCTTTCAATGAAAGTGTTTCTCGCCAGTAACTGCTTAGGGCTACATGAAAAGGAAACAAAACATAGAGTTAGAATCTGAAACTGCTTTACTGTGTCAAGTTTCAAGAAGCTAGCACAAACCGTGTTTGATTTAGAGTTCCAAATACATCTATCAATATAGGAGAAAACAGAGTGAAACGCCAAAATTCAAAATGTTACTGGAAACGAACGCTTCAACATAGAAGAATGAAATTTGGGGAACCAAGTGGGCTTAGTGTACTAATCATTACCTGAAAGTATCATGCAGTTTGGGTGAAAAAATATTTGCTGAGAATTCTGGAGACTCGTAATTTTTGGAAGCTTGCAACCCCTTTCAATGAAAGTGTTTCTCGCCATTCACTGCTTAAAGCTACATGAAAATGAAACAAAACATAGAGTTAGAATGTGAAACTGCTTTACTGTATCAAGTTTCAAGAAGCTAGCACAAACCGTGTTTGATTTAGAGTTCCAAATACATCTATCAATATAGGAGAAAACAGAGTGAAACGTCAGAATGGAAACTGTTACTGGAAACGAACGCTTCAACATAGAAGAACGAAAATTGGAGAACCAAGTGGGCTTAGTGTACTGATCATTACCTGAAAGTATCATCCAGTTTGGGTGAAAAAATATTTGCTGAAATTTCTGGAGACTCGTAATTTTTGGAAGCTTGCAACCCCTTTCAATGAAAGTGTTTCTCGCCAGTCACTGCTTAGGGCTACATGAAAAGGAAACAAAACATATTGTTAGAATGTGAAACTTCATTACTGTGTCAAGTTTCAAGAAGCTAGCACAAACAGTGTTTGATTTAGAGTTCCAAATACATCTATCAATATAGGAGAAAACAGAGTGAAACGCCAAAATTCAAACTGTTACTGGAAACGAACGCTTCAACATAGAAGAACGAAATTTGGGGAACCAAGTGGGCTTAGTGTACTGATCATTACCTGAAAGTATCATGCAGTTTGGGTGAAAAAATATTTGCTGAGATTTCTGGAGACTCGTAATTTTTGGAAGCTTGCAACCCCTTTCAATGAAAGTGTTTCTCGCCAGTCACTGCTTAGGGCTACATGAAAAGGAAACAAAACATATTGTTAGAATGTAAAACTGCATTACTGTGTCAAGTTTCAAGAAGCTAGCACAAACAGTGTTTGATTTAGAGTTCCAAATACATCTATCAATATAGGAGAAAACAGAGTGAAATGCCAGAATGGAAATTGATACTGGAAACGAACGCTTCAACATAGAAGATCGAAATTTGGGGAACCAAGTGGGCTTAGCGTACTGATCATTACCTGAAAGTATCATGCAGTTTGGGTGAAAAAATATTTGCTGAGATTTCTGGAGACTCGTAATTTTTGGAAGCTTGCAACCCCTTTCAATGAAAGTGTTTCTCGCCAGTCACTGCTTAGGGCTACATGAAAAGGAAACAAAACATATTGTTAGAATCTGAAACTGCTTTACTGTGTCAAGATTCAAGAAGCTAGCGCAAACCGTGTTTGATTTAGAGTTCCAAATACATCTATCAATATAGGAGAAAACAGAATGAAACGACAAAATTCAAACTGTTACTGGAAACGAACGCTTCAACATCGAAAAATGAAATTTGGGGAAGCAAGTGGACTTAGTGTACTAATCATTACCTGAAAGTATCATCCAGTTGGGGTGAAAAAATATTTGCTGAGATTTCTGGAGACTCGTAATTTTTGGAAGCTTGCAACCCCTTTCAATGAAAGTGTTTCTCGCCAGTCACTGCTTAGGGCTACATGAAAAGGAAACAAAACATAGAGTTAGAATGTTAAACTGCTTTACTGTGTCAAGTTTCAAGAAGCTAGCACAAACCGTGTTTGATTTAGAGTTCCAAATACATCTATCAATATAGGAGAAAACAGAGTGAAATGTCAGAATGGAAACTGTTACTGGAAACGAACGCTTCAACATAGAAGAACGAAATTTGGAGAACCAAGTGTGCTTAGTGTACTGATCATTACCTGAAAGTATCATCCAGTTTGGGTGAAAAAATATTTGCTGAGATTTCTGGAGACTCGTAATTTTTGGAAGCTTGCAACCCCTTTCAATGAAAGTGTTTCTCGCCAGTAACTGCTTAGGGCTACATGAAAAGGAAACAAAACATAGAGTTAGAATCTGAAACTGCTTTACTGTGTCAAGTTTCAAGAAGCTAGCACAAACCGTGTTTGATTTAGAGTTCCAAATACATCTATCAATATAGGAGAAAACAGAGTGAAACGCCAAAATTCAAAATGTTACTGGAAACGAACGCTTCAACATAGAAGAATGAAATTTGGGGAACCAAGTGGGCTTAGTGTACTAATCATTACCTGAAAGTATCATGCAGTTTGGGTGAAAAAATATTTGCTGAGAATTCTGGAGACTCGTAATTTTTGGAAGCTTGCAACCCCTTTCAATGAAAGTGTTTCTCGCCATTCACTGCTTAAAGCTACATGAAAATGAAACAAAACATAGAGTTAGAATGTGAAACTGCTTTACTGTATCAAGTTTCAAGAAGCTAGCACAAACCGTGTTTGATTTAGAGTTCCAAATACATCTATCAATATAGGAGAAAACAGAGTGAAACGTCAGAATGGAAACTGTTACTGGAAACGAACGCTTCAACATAGAAGAACGAAAATTGGAGAACCAAGTGGGCTTAGTGTACTGATCATTACCTGAAAGTATCATCCAGTTTGGGTGAAAAAATATTTGCTGAAATTTCTGGAGACTCGTAATTTTTGGAAGCTTGCAACCCCTTTCAATGAAAGTGTTTCTCGCCAGTCACTGCTTAGGGCTACATGAAAAGGAAACAAAACATAGAGTTAGAATGTGAAACTGCTTTACTGTGTCAAGTTTCAAGAAGCTAGCACAAACCGTGTTTGATTTAGAGTTCCAAATACATCTATCAATATAGGAGAAAACAGAGTGAAACGACAAAATTCAAACTGTTACTGGAAACGAACGCTTCAACATAGAAGAACGAAATTTGGGGAAGCAAGTGGACTTAGTGTACTGATCATTACCTGAAAGTATCATCCAGTTTGGGTGAAAAAATATTTGCTGAGATTTCTCTAGACTCGTAATTTTTGGAAGCTTGCAACCCCTTTCAATGAAAGTGTTTCTCGCCAGTCACTGCTTAGGGCTACATGAAAAGGAAACAAAACATAGAGTTAGAATGTGAAACTGCTTTACTGTGTCAAGTTTCAAGAAGCTAGCACAAACCGTGTTTGATTTAGAGTTCCAAATACATCTATCAATATAGGAGAAAACAGAGTGAAACGCCAAAATTCAAACTGTTACTGGAAACGAACGCTTCAACATAGAAGAACGAAATTTGGGGAACCAAGTGTGCTTAGTGTACTGATCATTACCTGAAAGTATCATGCAGTTTGGGTGAAAAAATATTTACTGAGATTTCTGGAGACTCGTAATTTTTGGAAGCTTGCAACCCCTTTCAATGAAAGTGTTTCTCGCCAGTCACTGCTTAGGGCTACATGAAAAGGAAACAAAACATAGAGTTAGAATGTGAAACTGCTTTACTGTGTCAAGTTTCAAGAAGCTAGCACAAACCGTGTTTGATTTAGAGTTCCAAATACATCTATCAATATAGGAGAAAACAGAGTGAAATGTCAGAATGGAAACTGTTACTGGAAACGAACGCTTCAACATAGAAGAACGAAATTTGGAGAACCAAGTGTGCTTAGTGTACTGATCATTACCTGAAAGTATCATCCAGTTTGGGTGAAAAAATATTTGCTGAGATTTCTGGAGACTCGTAATTTTTGGAAGCTTGCAACCCCTTTCAATGAAAGTGTTTCTCGCCAGTAACTGCTTAGGGCTACATGAAAAGGAAACAAAACATAGAGTTAGAATGTGAAACTGCTTTACTGTGTCAAGTTTCAAGAAGCTAGCACAAACCGTGTTTGATTTAGAGTTCCAAATACATCTATCAATATAGGAGAAAACAGAGTAAAACGCCAAAATTCAAACTGTTACTGGAAACGAACGCTTCAACATAGAAGAACGAAATTTGGGGAACCAAGTGGGCTTAGTGTACTGATCATTACCTGAAAGTATCATGCAGTTTGGGTGAAAAAATATTTGCTGAGATTTCTGGAGACTCGTAATTTTTGGAAGCTTGCAACCCCTTTCAATGAAAGTGTTTCTCGCCAGTCACTGCTTAGGGCTACATGAAAAGGAAACAAAACATATTGTTAGAATGTGAAACTGCATTACTGTGTCAAGTTTCAAGAAGCTAGCACAAACCGTGTTTGATTTAGAGTTCCAAATACATCTATCAATATAGGAGAAAACAGAGTGAAATGCCAGAATGGAAACTGTTAGTGGAAACGAACGCTTCAACATAGAAGATCGAAATTTGGGGAACCAAGTGGGCTTAGTGTACTGATCATTACCTGAAAGTATCATGCAGTTTGGGTGAAAAAATATTTGCTGAGATTTCTGGAGACTCGTAATTTTTGGAAGCTTGCAACCCCTTTCAATGAAAGTGTTTCTCGCCAGTCACTGCTTAGGGCTACATGAAAAGGAAACAAAACATAAAGTTAGAATGTGAAACTGATTTACTGTGTCAAGTTTCAAGAAGCTAGCACAAACCGTGTTTGATTTAGAGTTCCAAATACATCTATCAATATAGGAGAAAACAGAGTGAAATGCCAGAATGGAAACTGTTACTGGAAATGAACGCTTCAACATAGAAGATCGAAATTTGGGGAACCAAGTGGGCTTAGTGTACTGATTATTACCTGAAAGTATCATCCAGTTTGGGTGAAAAAATGTTTGCTTAGATTTCTGGAGACTCGTAAATTTGGAAGCTTGCAACCCCTTTCAATGAAAGTGTTTCTCGCCAGTCACTGCTTAGGGCTACATGAAAAGGAAACAAAACATAGAGTTAGAATCTGAAACTGCTTTACTGTGTCAAGTTTCAAGAAGCTAGCGCAAACCGTGTTCGATTTAGAGTTCCAAATACATCTATCAATATAGGAGAAAACAGAATGAAACGACAAAATTCAAACTGTTACTGGAAACGAACGCTTCAACATAGAAGAACGAAATTTGGGGAAGCAAGTGGACTTAGTGTACTGATCATTACCTGAAAGTATCATCCAGTTGTTTCTCGCCAGTAACTGCTTAGGGCTACATGAAAAGGAAACAAAACATAGAGTTAGAATGTGAAACTGCTTTACTGTGTCAAGTTTCAAGAAGCTAGCACAAACCGTGTTTGATTTAGAGTTCCAAATACATCTATCAATATAGGAGAAAACAGAGTGAAACGCCAAAATTCAAACTGTTACTGGAAACGAACGGTTCAACATAAAAGAACGAAATTTGGAGAACCAAGTGGGCTTAGTGTACTGATCATTACCTGAAAGTATCATGCAGTTTGGGTGAAAAAATATTTGCTGAGATTTCTGGAGACTCGTAATTTTTGGAAGCTTGCAACCCCTTTCAATGAAAGTGTTTCTCGCCAGTCACTGCTTAGGGCTACATGAAAAGGAAACAAAACATAGAGTTAGAATCTGAAACTGCTTTACTGTGTCAAGTTTCAAGAAGGTAGCGCAAACCGTGTTTGATTTAGAGTTCCAAATACATCTATCAATATAGGAGAAAACAGAATGTAACGCAAAAATTCAAACTGTTACTGGAAACGAACGCTTCAACATAGAAGAACAAAATTTGGGGAACCAAGTGGGCTTAGTGTACTGATCATTACCTGAATGTATCATGCAGTTTGGGTGAAAAAATATTTGCTGAGATTTCTGGAGACTCGTAATTTTTGGAAGCTTGCAACCCCTTTCAATGAAAGTGTTTCTCGCCAGTCACTGCTTAGGGCTACATGAAAAGGAAACAAAACATAGAGTTAGAATCTGAAACTGCTTTACTGTGTCAAGTTTCAAGAAGCTAGCACAAACCGTGTTTGATTTAGAGTTCCAAATACATCTATCAATATAGGAGAAAACAGAGTGAAATGTCAGAATGGAAACTGTTACTGGAAACGAACGCTTCAACATAGAAGAACGAAAATTGGAGAACCAAGTGGGCTTAGTGTACTCATCATTACCTGAAAGTATCATCCAGTTTGGGTGAAAAAATATTTGCTGAAATTTCTGGAGACTCGTAATTTTTGGAAGCTTGCAACCCCTTTCAATGAAAGTGTTTCTCGCCAGTCACTGCTTAGGGCTACATGAAAAGGAAACAAAACATAGAGTTAGAATGTGAAACTGCTTTACTGTGTCAAGTTTCAAGAAGCTAGCACAAACCGTGTTTGATTTAGAGTTCCAAATACATCTATCAATATAGGAGAAAACAGAGTGAAATGTCAGAATGGAAACTGTTACTGGAAACGAACGCTTCAACATAGAAGAACGAAATTTGGAGAACCAAGTGTGCTTAGTGTACTGATCATTACCTGAAAGTATCATCCAGTTTGGGTGAAAAAATATTTGCTGAGATTTCTGGAGACTCGTAATTTTTGGAAGCTTGCAACCCCTTTCAATGAAAGTGTTTCTCGCCAGTAACTGCTTAGGGCTACATGAAAAGGAAACAAAACATAGAGTTAGAATCTGAAACTGCTTTACTGTGTCAAGTTTCAAGAAGCTAGCACAAACCGTGTTTGATTTAGAGTTCCAAATACATCTATCAATATAGGAGAAAACAGAGTGAAACGCCAAAATTCAAAATGTTACTGGAAACGAACGCTTCAACATAGAAGAATGAAATTTGGGGAACCAAGTGGGCTTAGTGTACTAATCATTACCTGAAAGTATCATGCAGTTTGGGTGAAAAAATATTTGCTGAGAATTCTGGAGACTCGTAATTTTTGGAAGCTTGCAACCCCTTTCAATGAAAGTGTTTCTCGCCATTCACTGCTTAAAGCTACATGAAAATGAAACAAAACATAGAGTTAGAATGTGAAACTGCTTTACTGTATCAAGTTTCAAGAAGCTAGCACAAACCGTGTTTGATTTAGAGTTCCAAATACATCTATCAATATAGGAGAAAACAGAGTGAAACGTCAGAATGGAAACTGTTACTGGAAACGAACGCTTCAACATAGAAGAACGAAAATTGGAGAACCAAGTGGGCTTAGTGTACTGATCATTACCTGAAAGTATCATCCAGTTTGGGTGAAAAAATATTTGCTGAGATTTCTGGAGACTCGTAATTTTTGGAAGCTTGCAACCCCTTTCAATGAAAGTGTTTCTCGCCAGTAACTGCTTAGGGCTACATGAAAAGGAAACAAAACATAGAGTAGGAATGTGAAACTGCTTTACTGTGTCAAGTTTCAAGAAGCTAGCACAAACCGTGTTTGATTTAGAGTTCCAAATACATCTATCAATATAGGAGAAAACAGAGTGAAACGCCAAAATTCAAACTGTTACTGGAAACGAATGCTTCAACATAGAAGAACGAAATTTGGGGAACCAAGTGGGCTTAGTGTACTGATCATTACCTGAAAGTATCATGCAGTTTGGGTGAAAAAATATTTGCTGAGATTTCTGGAGACTCGTAATTTTTGGAAGCTTGCAACCCCTTTCAATGAAAGTGTTTCTCGCCAGTCACTGCTTAGGGCTACATGAAAAGGAAACAAAACATATTGTTAGAATGTGAAACTGCATTACTGTGTCAAGTTTCAAGAAGCTAGCACAAACCGTGTTTGATTTAGAGTTCCAAATACATCTATCAATATAGGAGAAAACAGAGTGAAATGCCAGAATGGAAACTGTTAGTGGAAACGAACGCTTCAACATAGAAGAACGAAATTTGGAGAACCAAGTGGGCTTAGTGTACTGATTATTACCTGAAAGTATCATCCAGTTTGGGTGAAAAAATGTTTGCTGAGATTTCTGGAGACTCGTAATTTTTGGAAGCTTGCAACCCCTTTCAATGAAAGTGTTTCTCGCCAGTCACTGCTTAGGGCTACATGAAAAGGAAACAAAACATAGAGTTAGAATCTGAAACTGCTTTACTGTGTCAAGTTTCAAGAAGCTAGCGCAAACCGTGTTTGATTTAGAGTTCCAAATACATCTATCAATATAGGAGAAAACAGAATGAAACGACAAAATTCAAACTGTTACTGGAAACGAACGCTTCAACATAGAAGAACGAAATTTGGGGAACCAAGTGAGCTTAGTGTACTGATCATTACCTGAAAGTATCATGCAGTTTGGGTGAAAAAATATTTGCTGAGATTTCTGGAGACTCGTAATTTTTGGAAGCTTGCAACCCCTTTCAATGAAAGTGTTTCTCGCCAGTCACTGCTTAGGGCTACATGAAAAGGAAACAAAACATAGAGTTAGAATGTGAAACTGCTTTACTGTGTCAAGTTTCAAGAAGCTAGCACAAACCGTGTTTGATTTAGAGTTCCAAATACATCTATCAATATAGGAGAAAACAGAGTGAAATGTCAGAATGGAAACTGTTACTGGAAACGAACGCTTCAACATAGAAGAACGAAATTTGGAGAACCAAGTGTGCTTAGTGTACTGATCATTACCTGAAAGTATCATCCAGTTTGGGTGAAAAAATATTTGCTGAGATTTCTGGAGACTCGTAATTTTTGGAAGCTTGCAACCCCTTTCAATGAAAGTGTTTCTCGCCAGTAACTGCTTAGGGCTACATGAAAAGGAAACAAAACATAGAGTTAGAATGTGAAACTGCTTTACTGTGTCAAGTTTCAAGAAGCTAGCACAAACCGTGTTTGATTTAGAGTTCCAAATACATCTATCAATATAGGAGAAAACAGAGTGAAACGCCAAAATTCAAACTGTTACTGGAAACGAACGCTTCAACATAGAAGAACGAAATTTGGGGAACCAAGTGGGCTTAGTGTACTGATCATTACCTGAAAGTATCATGCAGTTTGGGTGAAAAAATATTTGCTGAGATTTCTGGAGACTCGTAATTTTTGGAAGCTTGCAACCCCTTTCAATGAAAGTGTTTCTCGCCAGTCACTGCTTAGGGCTACATGAAAAGGAAACAAAACATATTGTTAGAATGTGAAACTACATTACTGTGTCAAGTTTCAAGAAGCTAGCACAAACCGTGTTTGATTTAGAGTTCCAAATACATCTATCAATATAGGAGAAAACAGAGTGAAATGCCAGAATGGAAACTGTTACTGGAAACGAACGCTTCAACATAGAAGATCGAAATTTGGGGAACCAAGTGGGCTTAGTGTACTGATCATTACCTGAAAGTATCATGCAGTTTGGGTGAAAAAATATTTGCTGAGATTTCTGGAGACTCGTAATTTTTGGAAGCTTGCAACCCCTTTCAATGAAAGTGTTTCTCGCCAGTCACTGCTTAAAGCTACATGAAAAGGAAACAAAACATAAAGTTAGAATGTGAAACTGCTTTACTGTGTCAAGTTTCAAGAAGCTAGCACAAACCGTGTTTGATTTAGAGTTCCAAATACATCTATCAATATAGGAGAAAACAGAGTGAAATGCCAGAATGGAAACTGTTACTGGAAATGAACGCTTCAACATAGAAGATCGAAATTTGGGGAACCAAGTGGGCTTAGTGTACTGATTATTACCTGAAAGTATCATCCAGTTTGGGTGAAAAAATGTTTGCTTAGATTTCTGGAGACTCGTAAATTTGGAAGCTTGCAACCCCTTTCAATGAAAGTGTTTCTCGCCAGTCACTGCTTAGGGCTACATGAAAAGGAAACAAAACATAGAGTTAGAATCTGAAACTGCTTTACTGTGTCAAGTTTCAAGAAGCTAGCGCAAACCGTGTTTGATTTAGAGTTCCAAATACATCTATCAATATAGGAGAAAACAGAATGAAACGACAAAATTCAAACTGTTACTGGAAACGAACGCTTCAACATAGAAGAACGAAATTTGGGGAAGCAAGTGGACTTAGTGTACTGATCATTACCTGAAAGTATCATCCAGTTGTTTCTCGCCAGTAACTGCTTAGGGCTACATGAAAAGGAAACAAAACATAGAGTTAGAATGTGAAACTGCTTTACTGTGTCAAGTTTCAAGAAGCTAGCACAAACCGTGTTTGATTTAGAGTTCCAAATACATCTATCAATATAGGAGAAAACAGAGTGAAACGCCAAAATTCAAACTGTTACTGGAAACGAACGGTTCAACATAAAAGAACGAAATTTGGAGAACCAAGTGGGCTTAGTGTACTGATCATTACCTGAAAGTATCATGCAGTTTGGGTGAAAAAATATTTGCTGAGATTTCTGGAGACTCGTAATTTTTGGAAGCTTGCAACCCCTTTCAATGAAAGTGTTTCTCGCCAGTCACTGCTTAGGGCTACATGAAAAGGAAACAAAACATAGAGTTAGAATCTGAAACTGCTTTACTGTGTCAAGTTTCAAGAAGGTAGCGCAAACCGTGTTTGATTTAGAGTTCCAAATACATCTATCAATATAGGAGAAAACAGAATGTAACGCAAAAATTCAAACTGTTACTGGAAACGAACGCTTCAACATAGAAGAACAAAATTTGGGGAACCAAGTGGGCTTAGTGTACTGATCATTACCTGAATGTATCATGCAGTTTGGGTGAAAAAATATTTGCTGAGATTTCTGGAGACTCGTAATTTTTGGAAGCTTGCAACCCCTTTCAATGAAAGTGTTTCTCGCCAGTCACTGCTTAGGGCTACATGAAAAGGAAACAAAACATAGAGTTAGAATGTGAAACTGCTTTACTGTGTCAAGTTTCAAGAAGCTAGCACAAACCGTGTTTGATTTAGAGTTCCAAATACATCTATCAATATAGGAGAAAACAGAGTGAAATGTCAGAATGGAAACTGTTACTGGAAACGAACGCTTCAACATAGAAGAACGAAAATTGGAGAACCAAGTGGGCTTAGTGTACTCATCATTACCTGAAAGTATCATCCAGTTTGGGTGAAAAAATATTTGCTGAAATTTCTGGAGACTCGTAATTTTTGGAAGCTTGCAACCCCTTTCAATGAAAGTGTTTCTCGCCAGTCACTGCTTAGGGCTACATGAAAAGGAAACAAAACATAGAGTTAGAATGTGAAACTGCTTTACTGTGTCAAGTTTCAAGAAGCTAGCACAAACCGTGTTTGATTTAGAGTTCCAAATACATCTATCAATATAGGAGAAAACAGAGTGAAATGTCAGAATGGAAACTGTTACTGGAAACGAACGCTTCAACATAGAAGAACGAAATTTGGAGAACCAAGTGTGCTTAGTGTACTGATCATTACCTGAAAGTATCATCCAGTTTGGGTGAAAAAATATTTGCTGAGATTTCTGGAGACTCGTAATTTTTGGAAGCTTGCAACCCCTTTCAATGAAAGTGTTTCTCGCCAGTAACTGCTTAGGGCTACATGAAAAGGAAACAAAACATAGAGTTAGAATCTGAAACTGCTTTACTGTGTCAAGTTTCAAGAAGCTAGCACAAACCGTGTTTGATTTAGAGTTCCAAATACATCTATCAATATAGGAGAAAACAGAGTGAAACGCCAAAATTCAAAATGTTACTGGAAACGAACGCTTCAACATAGAAGAATGAAATTTGGGGAACCAAGTGGGCTTAGTGTACTAATCATTACCTGAAAGTATCATGCAGTTTGGGTGAAAAAATATTTGCTGAGAATTCTGGAGACTCGTAATTTTTGGAAGCTTGCAACCCCTTTCAATGAAAGTGTTTCTCGCCATTCACTGCTTAAAGCTACATGAAAATGAAACAAAACATAGAGTTAGAATGTGAAACTGCTTTACTGTATCAAGTTTCAAGAAGCTAGCACAAACCGTGTTTGATTTAGAGTTCCAAATACATCTATCAATATAGGAGAAAACAGAGTGAAACGTCAGAATGGAAACTGTTACTGGAAACGAACGCTTCAACATAGAAGAACGAAAATTGGAGAACCAAGTGGGCTTAGTGTACTGATCATTACCTGAAAGTATCATCCAGTTTGGGTGAAAAAATATTTGCTGAGATTCCTGGAGACTCGTAATTTTTGGAAGCTTGCAACCCCTTTCAATGAAAGTGTTTCTCGCCAGTCACTGCTTAGGGCTACATGAAAAGGAAACAAAACATAGAGTTAGAATCTGAAACTGCTTTACTGTGTCAAGTTTCAAGAAGCTAGCGCAAACCGTGTTTGATTTAGAGTTCCAAATACATCTATCAATATAGGAGAAAACAGAATGAAACGACAAAATTCAAACTGTTACTGGAAACGAACGCTTCAACATAGAAGAACGAAATTTGGGGAACCAAGTGGGCTTAGTGTACTGATCATTACCTGAAAGTATCATGCAGTTTGGGTGAAAAAATATTTGCTGAGATTTCTGGAGACTCGTAATTTTTGGAAGCTTGCAACCCCTTTCAATGAAAGTGTTTCTCGCCAGTCACTGCTTAGGGCTACATGAAAAGGAAACAAAACATATTGTTAGAATCTGCAACTGCTTTACTGTGTCAAGTTTCAAGAAGCTAGCGCAAACCGTGTTTGATTTAGAGTTCCAAATACATCTATCAATATAGGAGAAAACAGAATGAAACGACAAAATTCAAACTGTTACTGGAAACGAACGCTTCAACATAGAAGAACGAAATTTGGGGAAGCAAGTGGACTTAGTGTACTGATCATTACCTGAAAGTATCATCCAGTTTGGGTGAAAAAATACTTGCTGAGATTTCTGGAGACTCGTAATTTTTGGAAGCTTGCAACCCCTTTCAATGAAAGTGTTTCTCGCCAGTCACTGCTTAAAGCTACATGAAAAGGAAACAAAACATAGAGTTAGAATGTGAAACTGCTTTACTGTGTCAAGTTTCAAGAAGCTAGCACAAACCGTGTTTGATTTAGAGTTCCAAATACATCTATCAATATAGGAGAAAACAGAGTGAAACGACAAAATTCAAACTGTTACTGGAAACGAACGCTTCAACATAGAAGAACGAAATTTGGGGAACCAAGAGGGCTTAGTGTACTGATCATTACCTGAAAGTATCATGCAGTTTGGGTGAAAAAATATTTGCTGAGATTTCTGGAGACTCGTAATTTTTGGAAGCTTGCAACCCCTTTCAATGTAAGTGTTTCTCGCCAGTCACTGCTTAGGGCTACATGAAAAGTAAACAAAACATAGAGTTAAAATGTGAAACTGCTTTACTGTGTCAAGTTTCAAGAAGCTAGCACAAACCGTGTTTGATTTAGAGTTCCAAATACATCTATCAATATAGGAAAAAACAGAGTGAAATGCCAGAATGGAAACTGTTACTGGAAACGAACGCTTCAACATAGAAGAACGAAATTTGGAGAACCAAGTGGGCTTAGTGTACTGATTATTACCTGAAATTATCATCCAGTTTGGGTGAAAAAATGTTTGCTTAGATTTCTGGAGACTCGTAATTTTTGGAAGCTTGCAACCCCTTTCAATGAAAGTGTTTCTCGCCAGTCACTGCTTAGGGCTACATGAAAAGGAAACAAAACATAGAGTTAGAATCTGAAACTGCTTTACTGTGTCAAGTTTCAAGAAGCTAGCGCAAACCGTGTTTGATTTAGAGTTCCAAATACATCTATCAATATAGGAGAAAACAGAGTGAAACTTCAGAATGGAAACTGTTACTGGAAACGAACGCTTCAACATAGAAGAACAAAAATTGGAGAACCAAGTGGGCTTAGTGTACTGATCATTACCTGAAAGTATCATCCAGTTTGGGTGAAAAAATATTTGCTGAGATTCCTGGAGACTCGTAATTTTTGGAAGCTTGCAACCCCTTTCAATGAAAGTGTTTCTCGCCAGTAACTGCTTAGGGCTACATGAAAAGGAAACAAAACATAGAGTAGGAATGTGAAACTGCTTTACTGTGTCAAGTTTCAAGAAGCTAGCACAAACCGTGTTTGATTTAGAGTTCCAAATACATCTATCAATATAGGAGAAAACAGAGTGAAACGCCAAAATTCAAACTGTTACTGGAAACGAATGCTTCAACATAGAAGAACGAAATTTGGGGAACCAAGTGGGCTTAGTGTACTGATCATTACCTGAAAGTATCATGCAGTTTGGGTGAAAAAATATTTGCTGAGATTTCTGGAGACTCGTAATTTTTGGAAGCTTGCAACCCCTTTCAATGAAAGTGTTTCTCGCCAGTCACTGCTTAGGGCTACATGAAAAGGAAACAAAACATATTGTTAGAATGTGAAACTGCATTACTGTGTCAAGTTTCAAGAAGCTAGCACAAACCGTGTTTGATTTAGAGTTCCAAATACATCTATCAATATAGGAGAAAACAGAGTGAAATGCCAGAATGGAAACTGTTAGTGGAAACGAACGCTTCAACATAGAAGAACGAAATTTGGAGAACCAAGTGGGCTTAGTGTACTGATTATTACCTGAAAGTATCATCCAGTTTGGGTGAAAAAATGTTTGCTGAGATTTCTGGAGACTCGTAATTTTTGGAAGCTTGCAACCCCTTTCAATGAAAGTGTTTCTCGCCAGTCACTGCTTAGGGCTACATGAAAAGGAAACAAAACAGAGTTAGAATCTGAAACTGCTTTACTGTGTCAAGTTTCAAGAAGCTAGCGCAAACCGTGTTTGATTTAGAGTTCCAAATACATCTATCAATATAGGAGAAAACAGAATGAAACGACAAAATTCAAACTGTTACTGGAAACGAACGCTTCAACATAGAAGAACGAAATTTGGGGAACCAAGTGGGCTTAGTGTACTGATCATTACCTGAAAGTATCATGCAGTTTGGGTGAAAAAATATTTGCTGAGATTTCTGGAGACTCGTAATTTTTGGAAGCTTGCAACCCCTTTCAATGAAAGTGTTTCTCGCCAGTCACTGCTTAGGGCTACATGAAAAGGAAACAAAACATATTGTTAGAATCTGCAACTGCTTTACTGTGTCAAGTTTCAAGAAGCTAGCGCAAACCGTGTTTGATTTAGAGTTCCAAATACATCTATCAATATAGGAGAAAACAGAATGAAACGACAAAATTCAAACTGTTACTGGAAACGAACGCTTCAACATAGAAGAACGAAATTTGGGGAAGCAAGTGGACTTAGTGTACTGATCATTACCTGAAAGTATCATCCAGTTTGGGTGAAAAAATACTTGCTGAGATTTCTGGAGACTCGTAATTTTTGGAAGCTTGCAACCCCTTTCAATGAAAGTGTTTCTCGCCAGTCACTGCTTAAAGCTACATGAAAAGGAAACAAAACATAGAGTTAGAATGTGAAACTGCTTTACTGTGTCAAGTTTCAAGAAGCTAGCACAAACCGTGTTTGATTTAGAGTTCCAAATACATCTATCAATATAGGAGAAAACAGAGTGAAACGACAAAATTCAAACTGTTACTGGAAACGAACGCTTCAACATAGAAGAACGAAATTTGGGGAACCAAGAGGGCTTAGTGTACTGATCATTACCTGAAAGTATCATGCAGTTTGGGTGAAAAAATATTTGCTGAGATTTCTGGAGACTCGTAATTTTTGGAAGCTTGCAACCCCTTTCAATGTAAGTGTTTCTCGCCAGTCACTGCTTAGGGCTACATGAAAAGTAAACAAAACATAGAGTTAAAATGTGAAACTGCTTTACTGTGTCAAGTTTCAAGAAGCTAGCACAAACCGTGTTTGATTTAGAGTTCCAAATACATCTATCAATATAGGAAAAAACAGAGTGAAATGCCAGAATGGAAACTGTTACTGGAAACGAACGCTTCAACATAGAAGAACGAAATTTGGAGAACCAAGTGGGCTTAGTGTACTGATTATTACCTGAAATTATCATCCAGTTTGGGTGAAAAAATGTTTGCTTAGATTTCTGGAGACTCGTAATTTTTGGAAGCTTGCAACCCCTTTCAATGAAAGTGTTTCTCGCCAGTCACTGCTTAGGGCTACATGAAAAGGAAACAAAACATAGAGTTAGAATCTGAAACTGCTTTACTGTGTCAAGTTTCAAGAAGCTAGCGCAAACCGTGTTTGATTTAGAGTTCCAAATACATCTATCAATATAGGAGAAAACAGAATGAAACGACAAAATTCAAACTGTTACTGGAAACGAACGCTTCAACATAGAAGAACGAAATTTGGGGAAGCAAGTGGACTTAGTGTACTGATCATTACCTGAAAGTATCATCCAGTTGTTTCTCGCCAGTAACTGCTTAGGGCTACATGAAAAGGAAACAAAACATAGAGTTAGAATGTGAAACTGCTTTACTGTGTCAAGTTTCAAGAAGCTAGCACAAACCGTGTTTGATTTAGAGTTCCAAATACATCTATCAATATAGGAGAAAACAGAGTGAAACGCCAAAATTCAAACTGTTACTGGAAACGAACGGTTCAACATAAAAGAACGAAATTTGGAGAACCAAGTGGGCTTAGTGTACTGATCATTACCTGAAAGTATCATGCAGTTTGGGTGAAAAAATATTTGCTGAGATTTCTGGAGACTCGTAATTTTTGGAAGCTTGCAACCCCTTTCAATGAAAGTGTTTCTCGCCAGTCACTGCTTAGGGCTACATGAAAAGGAAACAAAACATAGAGTTAGAATCTGAAACTGCTTTACTGTGTCAAGTTTCAAGAAGCTAGCGCAAACCGTGTTTGATTTAGAGTTCCAAATACATCTATCAATATAGGAGAAAACAGAATGAAACGACAAAATTCAAACTGTTACTGGAAACGAACGCTTCAACATAGAAGAACGAAATTTGGGGAAGCAAGTGGACTTAGTGTACTGATCATTACCTGAAAGTATCATCCAGTTTGGGTGAAAAAATATTTGCTGAGATTTCTGGAGACTCGTAATTTTTGGAAGCTTGCAACCCCTTTCAATGAAAGTGTTTCTCGCCAGTCACTGCTTAGGGCTACATGAAAAGGAAACAAAACATAGAGTTAGAATCTGAAACTGCTTTACTGTGTCAAGTTTCAAGAAGCTAGCGCAAACCGTGTTTGATTTAGAGTTCCAAATACATCTATCAATATAGGAGAAAACAGAGTGAAACGCCAAAATTCAAACTGTTACTGGAAACGAACGCTTCAACATAGAAGAACGAAATTTGGGGAACCAAGTGGGCTTAGTGTACTGATCATTACCTGAAAGTATCATGCAGTTTGGGTGAAAAAATATTTGCTGAGATTTCTGGAGACTCGTAATTTTTGGAAGCTTGCAACCCCTTTCAATGTAAGTGTTTCTCGCCAGTCACTGCTTAGGGCTACATGAAAAGTAAACAAAACATAGAGTTAAAATGTGAAACTGCTTTACTGTGTCAAGTTTCAAGAAGCTAGCACAAACCGTGTTTGATTTAGAGTTCCAAATACATCTATCAATATAGGAAAAAACAGAGTGAAATGCCAGAATGGAAACTGTTACTGGAAACGAACGCTTCAACATAGAAGAACGAAATTTGGAGAACCAAGTGGGCTTAGTGTACTGATTATTACCTGAAATTATCATCCAGTTTGGGTGAAAAAATGTTTGCTTAGATTTCTGGAGACTCGTAATTTTTGGAAGCTTGCAACCCCTTTCAATGAAAGTGTTTCTCGCCAGTCACTGCTTAGGGCTACATGAAAAGGAAACAAAACATAGAGTTAGAATCTGAAACTGCTTTACTGTGTCAAGTTTCAAGAAGCTAGCGCAAACCGTGTTTGATTTAGAGTTCCAAATACATCTATCAATATAGGAGAAAACAGAGTGAAACTTCAGAATGGAAACTGTTACTGGAAACGAACGCTTCAACATAGAAGAACAAAAATTGGAGAACCAAGTGGGCTTAGTGTACTGATCATTACCTGAAAGTATCATCCAGTTTGGGTGAAAAAATATTTGCTGAGATTCCTGGAGACTCGTAATTTTTGGAAGCTTGCAACCCCTTTCAATGAAAGTGTTTCTCGCCAGTAACTGCTTAGGGCTACATGAAAAGGAAACAAAACATAGAGTAGGAATGTGAAACTGCTTTACTGTGTCAAGTTTCAAGAAGCTAGCACAAACCGTGTTTGATTTAGAGTTCCAAATACATCTATCAATATAGGAGAAAACAGAGTGAAACGCCAAAATTCAAACTGTTACTGGAAACGAATGCTTCAACATAGAAGAACGAAATTTGGGGAACCAAGTGGGCTTAGTGTACTGATCATTACCTGAAAGTATCATGCAGTTTGGGTGAAAAAATATTTGCTGAGATTTCTGGAGACTCGTAATTTTTGGAAGCTTGCAACCCCTTTCAATGAAAGTGTTTCTCGCCAGTCACTGCTTAGGGCTACATGAAAAGGAAACAAAACATATTGTTAGAATGTGAAACTGCATTACTGTGTCAAGTTTCAAGAAGCTAGCACAAACCGTGTTTGATTTAGAGTTCCAAATACATCTATCAATATAGGAGAAAACAGAGTGAAATGCCAGAATGGAAACTGTTAGTGGAAACGAACGCTTCAACATAGAAGAACGAAATTTGGAGAACCAAGTGGGCTTAGTGTACTGATTATTACCTGAAAGTATCATCCAGTTTGGGTGAAAAAATGTTTGCTGAGATTTCTGGAGACTCGTAATTTTTGGAAGCTTGCAACCCCTTTCAATGAAAGTGTTTCTCGCCAGTCACTGCTTAGGGCTACATGAAAAGGAAACAAAACAGAGTTAGAATCTGAAACTGCTTTACTGTGTCAAGTTTCAAGAAGCTAGCGCAAACCGTGTTTGATTTAGAGTTCCAAATACATCTATCAATATAGGAGAAAACAGAATGAAACGACAAAATTCAAACTGTTACTGGAAACGAACGCTTCAACATAGAAGAACGAAATTTGGGGAACCAAGTGGGCTTAGTGTACTGATCATTACCTGAAAGTATCATGCAGTTTGGGTGAAAAAATATTTGCTGAGATTTCTGGAGACTCGTAATTTTTGGAAGCTTGCAACCCCTTTCAATGAAAGTGTTTCTCGCCAGTCACTGCTTAGGGCTACATGAAAAGGAAACAAAACATATTGTTAGAATCTGCAACTGCTTTACTGTGTCAAGTTTCAAGAAGCTAGCGCAAACCGTGTTTGATTTAGAGTTCCAAATACATCTATCAATATAGGAGAAAACAGAATGAAACGACAAAATTCAAACTGTTACTGGAAACGAACGCTTCAACATAGAAGAACGAAATTTGGGGAAGCAAGTGGACTTAGTGTACTGATCATTACCTGAAAGTATCATCCAGTTTGGGTGAAAAAATACTTGCTGAGATTTCTGGAGACTCGTAATTTTTGGAAGCTTGCAACCCCTTTCAATGAAAGTGTTTCTCGCCAGTCACTGCTTAGGGCTACATGAAAAGGAAACAAAACATAGAGTTAGAATCTGAAACTGCTTTACTGTGTCAAGTTTCAAGAAGCTAGCGCAAACCGTGTTTGATTTAGAGTTCCAAATACATCTATCAATATAGGAGAAAACAGAATGAAACGACAAAATTCAAACTGTTACTGGAAACGAACGCTTCAACATAGAAGAACGAAATTTGGGGAAGCAAGTGGACTTAGTGTACTGATCATTACCTGAAAGTATCATCCAGTTGTTTCTCGCCAGTAACTGCTTAGGGCTACATGAAAAGGAAACAAAACATAGAGTTAGAATGTGAAACTGCTTTACTGTGTCAAGTTTCAAGAAGCTAGCACAAACCGTGTTTGATTTAGAGTTCCAAATACATCTATCAATATAGGAGAAAACAGAGTGAAACGCCAAAATTCAAACTGTTACTGGAAACGAACGGTTCAACATAAAAGAACGAAATTTGGAGAACCAAGTGGGCTTAGTGTACTGATCATTACCTGAAAGTATCATGCAGTTTGGGTGAAAAAATATTTGCTGAGATTTCTGGAGACTCGTAATTTTTGGAAGCTTGCAACCCCTTTCAATGAAAGTGTTTCTCGCCAGTCACTGCTTAGGGCTACATGAAAAGGAAACAAAACATAGAGTTAGAATCTGAAACTGCTTTACTGTGTCAAGTTTCAAGAAGCTAGCGCAAACCGTGTTTGATTTAGAGTTCCAAATACATCTATCAATATAGGAGAAAACAGAATGAAACGACAAAATTCAAACTGTTACTGGAAACGAACGCTTCAACATAGAAGAACGAAATTTGGGGAAGCAAGTGGACTTAGTGTACTGATCATTACCTGAAAGTATCATCCAGTTTGGGTGAAAAAATATTTGCTGAGATTTCTGGAGACTCGTAATTTTTGGAAGCTTGCAACCCCTTTCAATGAAAGTGTTTCTCGCCAGTCACTGCTTAGGGCTACATGAAAAGGAAACAAAACATAGAGTTAGAATCTGAAACTGCTTTACTGTGTCAAGTTTCAAGAAGCTAGCGCAAACCGTGTTTGATTTAGAGTTCCAAATACATCTATCAATATAGGAGAAAACAGAGTGAAACGCCAAAATTCAAACTGTTACTGGAAACGAACGCTTCAACATAGAAGAACGAAATTTGGGGAACCAAGTGGGCTTAGTGTACTGATCATTACCTGAAAGTATCATGCAGTTTGGGTGAAAAAATATTTGCTGAGATTTCTGGAGACTCGTAATTTTTGGAAGCTTGCAACCCCTTTCAATGAAAGTGTTTCTCGCCAGTCACTGCTTAGGGCTACATGAAAAGGAAACAAAACATATTGTTAGAATCTGAAACTGCTTTACTGTGTCAAGTTTCAAGAAGCTAGCGCAAACCGTGTTTGATTTAGAGTTCCAAATACATCTATCAATATAGGAGAAAACAGAATGAAACGACAAAATTCAAACTGTTACTGGAAACGAACGCTTCAACATAGAAGAACGAAATTTGGGGAAGCAAGTGGACTTAGTGTACTGATCATTACCTGAAAGTATCATCCAGTTTGGGTGAAAAAATACTTGCTGAGATTTCTGGAGACTCGTAATTTTTGGAAGCTTGCAACCCCTTTTAATGAAAGTGTTTCTCGCCAGTCACTGCTTAAAGCTACATGAAAAGGAAACAAAACATAGAGTTAGAATGTGAAACTGCTTTACTGTGTCAAGTTTCAAGAAGCTAGCACAAACCGTGTTTGATTTAGAGTTCCAAATACATCTATCAATATAGGAGAAAACAGAGTGAAACGCCAAAATTCAAACTGTTACTGGAAACGAACGCTTCAACATAGAAGAACGAAATTTGGGGAACCAAGTGGGCTTAGTGTACTGATCATTACCTGAAAGTATCATGCAGTTTGGGTGAAAAAATATTTGCTGAGATTTCTGGAGACTCGTAATTTTTGGAAGCTTGCAACCCCTTTCAATGAAAGTGTTTCTCGCCAGTCACTGCTAAGGGCTACATGAAAAGGAAACAAAACATATATTTAGAATGTGAAACTGCATTACTGTGTCAAGTTTCAAGAAGCTAGCACAAACCGTGTTTGATTTAGAGTTCCAAATACATCTATCAATATAGGAGAAAACAGAGTGAAATGCCAGAATGGAAACTGTTACTGGAAACGAACGCTTCAACATAGAAGATCGAAATTTGGGGAACCAAGTGGGCTTAGTGTACTGATCATTACCTGAAAGTATCATCCAGTTGTTTCTCGCCAGTAACTGCTTAGGGCTACATGAAAAGGAAACAAAACATAGAGTAGGAATGTGAAACTGCTTTACTGTGTCAAGTTTCAAGAAGCTAGCACAAACCGTGTTTGATTTAGAGTTCCAAATACATCTATCAATATAGGAGAAAACAGAGTGAAACGCCAAAATTCAAACTGTTACTGGAAACGAATGCTTCAACATAGAAGAACGAAATTTGGGGAACCAAGTGGGCTTAGTGTACTGATCATTACCTGAAAGTATCATGCAGTTTGGGTGAAAAAATATTTGCTGAGATTTCTGGAGACTCGTAATTTTTGGAAGCTTGCAACCCCTTTCAATGAAAGTGTTTCTCGCCAGTCACTGCTTAGGGCTACATGAAAAGGAAACAAAACATATTGTTAGAATGTGAAACTGCATTACTGTGTCATGTTTCAAGAAGCTAGCACAAACCGTGTTTGATTTAGAGTTCCAAATACATCTATTAATATAGGAGAAAACAGAGTGAAATGCCAGAATGGAAACTGTTAGTGGAAACGAACGCTTCAACATAGAAGAACGAAATTTGGAGAACCAAGTGGGCTTAGTGTACTGATTATTACCTGAAAGTATCATCCAGTTTGGGTGAAAAAATGTTTGCTGAGATTTCTGGAGACTCGTAATTTTTGGAAGCTTGCAACCCCTTTCAATGAAAGTGTTTCTCGCCAGTCACTGCTTAGGGCTACATGAAAAGGAAACAAAACATAGAGTTAGAATCTGAAACTGCTTTACTGTGTCAAGTTTCAAGAAGCTAGCGCAAACCGTGTTTGATTTAGAGTTCCAAATACATCTATCAATATAGGAGAAAACAGAATGAAACGACAAAATTCAAACTGTTACTGGAAACGAACGCTTCAACATAGAAGAACGAAATTTGGGGAAGCAAGTGGACTTAGTGTACTGATCATTACCTGAAAGTATCATCCAGTTTGGGTGAAAAAATATTTGCTGAGATTTCTGGAGACTCGTAATTTTTGGAAGCTTGCAACCCCTTTCAATGAAAGTGTTTCTCGCCAGTCACTGCTTAGGGCTACATGAAAAGGAAACAAAACATATTGTTAGAATGTGAAACTGCATTACTGTGTCAAGTTTCAAGAAGCTAGCACAAACCGTGTTTGATTTAGAGTTCCAAATACATCTATCAATATAGGAGAAAACAGAGTGAAATGCCAGAATGGAAACTGTTAGTGGAAACGAACGCTTCAACATAGAAGAACGAAATTTGGAGAACCAAGTGGGCTTAGTGTACTGATTATTACCTGAAAGTATCATCCAGTTTGGGTGAAAAAATGTTTGCTGAGATTTCTGGAGACTCGTAATTTTTGGAAGCTTGCAACCCCTTTCAATGAAAGTGTTTCTCGCCAGTCACTGCTTAGGGCTACATGAAAAGGAAACAAAACATAGAGTTAGAATCTGAAACTGCTTTACTGTGTCAAGTTTCAAGAAGCTAGTGCAAACCGTGTTTGATTTAGAGTTCCAAATACATCTATCAATATAGGAGAAAACAGAATGAAACGACAAAATTCAAACTGTTACTGGAAACGAACGCTTCAACATAGAAGAACGAAATTTGGGGAAGCAAGTGGACTTAGTGTACTGATCATTACCTGAAAGTATCATCCAGTTTGGGTGAAAAAATATTTGCTGAGATTTCTGGAGACTCGTAATTTTTGGAAGCTTGCAACCCCTTTCAATGAAAGTGTTTCTCGCCAGTCACTGCTTAGGGCTACATGAAAAGGAAACAAAACATAGAGTTAAAATGTGAAACTGCTTTACTGTGTCAAGTTTCAAGAAGCTAGCACAAACCGTGTTTGATTTAGAGTTCCAAATACATCTATCAATATAGGAGAAAACAGAGTGAAACGCCAAAATTCAAACTGTTACTGGAAACGAACGCTTCAACAGAGAAGAATGAAATTTGGGGAACCAAGTGGGCTTAGTGTACTGATCATTACCTGAAAGTATCATGCTGTTTGGGTGAAAAAATATTTGCTGAGATTTCTGGAGTCTCGTAATTTTTGGAAGTTTGCAACCCCTTTCAATGAAAGTGTTTCTCGCCAGTCACTGCTTAGGGATACATGAAAAGGAAACAAAACATATTGTTAGAATGTGAAACTGCATTACTGTGTCAAGTTTCAAGAAGCTAGCACAAACCGTGTTTGATTTAGAGTTCCAAATACATCTATTAATATAGGAGAAAACAGAGTGAAATGCCAGAATGGAAACTGATACTGGAAACGAACGCTTCAACATAGAAGATCGAAATTTGGGGAACCAAGTGGGCTTAGCGTACTGATCATTACCTGAAAGTATCATGCAGTTTGGGTGAAAAAATATTTGCTGAGATTTCTGGAGACTCGTAATTTTTGGAAGCTTGCAACCCCTTTCAATGAAAGTGTTTCTCGCCAGTCACTGCTTAAATCTACATGAAAAGGAAACAAAACATAGAGTTAGAATCTGAAACTGCTTTACTGTGTCAAGTTTCAAGAAGCTAGCACAAACCGTGTTAGATTTAGAGTTCCAAATACATCTATCAATATAGGAGAAAACAGAGTGAAATGCCAGAATGGAAACTGTTACTGGAAACGAACGCTTCAACATAGAAGATCGAAATTTGGGTAACCAAGTGGACTTAGTGTACTGATCATTACCTGAAAGTATCATCCAGTTTGGGTGAAAAAATATTTGCTGTGATTTCTGGAGACTCGTAATTTTTGGAAGCTTGCAACCCCTTTCAATGAAAGTGTTTCTCGCCAGTCACTGCTTAGGGCTACATGAAAAAGAAACAAAACATAGAGTTAGAATGTGAAACTGCTTTACTGTGTCAAGTTTCAAGAAGCTAGCACAAACCGTGTTTGATTTAGAGTTCCAAATACATCTATCAATATAGGAGAAAACAGAGTGAAATGCCAGAATGGAAACTGTTACTGGAAACGAACGCTTCAACATAGAAGAACGAAATTTGGAGAACCAAGTGGGCTTAGTGTACTGATCATTACCTGAATGTATCATCCAGTTTGAGTGAAAAAATATTTGCTGAGATTTCTGGAGACTCGTAATTTTTGGAAGCTTGCAACCCCTTTCAATGAAAGTGTTTCTCGCCAGTCACTGCTTAAAGCTACATGAAAAGGAAACAAAACATAGAGTTAGAATCTGAAACTGCTTTACTGTGTCAAGTTTCAAGAAGCTAGCACAAACCGTGTTTGATTTAGAGTTCCAAATACATCTATCAATATAGGAGAAAACAGAGTGAAACGACAAAATTCAAACTGTTACTGGAAACAAACGCTTCAACATAGAAGAACGAAATTTGGGGAACCAAGTGGGATTAGTGTACTGATCATTACCTGAAAGTATCATCCAGTTTGGGTGAAAAAATATTTGCTGAGATTTCTGGAGACTCGTAATTTTTGGAAGCTTGCAACCCCTTTCAATGAAAGTGTTTCTCGCCAGTCACTGCTTAAAGCTACATGAAAAGGAAACAAAACATAGAGTTAGAATGTGAAACTGCTTTACTGTGTCAAGTTTCATGAAGCTAGCACAAACCGTGTTTGATTTAGAGTTCCAAATACATCTATCAATATAGGAGAAAACAGAGTGAAATGCCAGAATGGAAACTGTTACTGGAAACGAACGCTTCAACATAGAAGAACGAAATTTGGGGAACCAAGTGGGCTTAGTGTACTGATCATTACCTGAAAGTATCATCCAGTTTGGGTGAAAAAATATTTGCTGAGATTTCTGGAGACTCGTAATTTTTGGAAGCTTGCAACCCCTTTCAATGAAAGTGTTTCTAGCCAGTCACTGCTTAGGGCTACATGAAAAGGAAACGAAACATAGAGTTAGAATGCGAAACTGCTTTACTGTGTCAAGTTTCATGAAGCTAGCACAAACCGTGTTTGATTTAGAGTTCCAAATACATCTATCAATATAGGAGAAAACAGAGTGAAACGACAAAATTCAAACTGTTACTGGAAACGAACGCTTCAACATAGAAGAACGAAATTTGGGGAACCAAGAGGGCTTAGTGTACTGATCATTACCTGAAAGTATCATCCAGTTTGGGTGAAAAAATATTTGCTGAGATTTCTGGAGACTCGTAATTTTTGGAAGCTTGCAACCCCTTTCAATGAAAGTGTTTCTCGCCAGTCACTGCTTAGGGCTACATGAAAAGGAAACAAAACATAGAGTTAGAATCTGAAACTGCTTTACTGTGTCAAGTTTCAAGAAGCTAGCGCAAACCGTGTTTGATTTAGAGTTCCAAATACATCTATCAATATAGGAGAAAACAGAATGAAACGACAAAATTCAAACTGTTACTGGAAACGAACGCTTCAACATAGAAGAACGAAATTTGGGGAAGCAAGTGGACTTAGTGTACTGATCATTACCTGAAAGTATCATCCAGTTTGGGTGAAAAAATATTTGCTGAGATTTCTGGAGACTCGTATTTTTTGGAAGCTTGCAACCCCTTTCAATGAAAGTGTTTCTCGCCAGTCACTGCTTAAAGCTACATGAAAAGGAAACAAAACATAGAGTTAGAATCTGAAACTGCTTTACTGTGTCAAGTTTCAAGAAGCTAGCACAAACCGTGTTTGATTTAGAGTTCCAAATACATCTATCAATATAGGAGAAAACAGAGTGAAATGCCAGAATGGAAACTGTTACTGGAAACGAACGCTTCAACATAGAAGAACGAAATTTGGGGAACCAAGTGGGCTTAGTGTACTGATCATTACCTGAAAGTATCATGCAGTTTGGGTGAAAAAATATTTGCTGAGATTTCTGGAGACTCGTAACTTTTGGAAGCTTGCAACCCCTTTCAATGAAAGTGTTTCTCGCCAGTCACTACTTAGGGCTACATGAAAAGGAAACAAAACATATTTTTAGAATGTGAAACTGCATTACTGTGTCAAGTTTCAAGAAGCTAGCACAAACCGTGTTTGATTTAGAGTTCCAAATACATCTATCAATATAGGAGAAAACAGAGTGAAATGCCAGAATGGAAACTGTTACTGGAAACGAACGCTTCAACATAGAAGATCGAAATTTGGGGAACCAAGTGGGCTTAGTGTACTGATCATTACCTGAAAGTATCATCCAGTTGTTTCTCGCCAGTAACTGCTTAGGGCTACATGAAAAGGAAACAAAACATAGAGTAGGAATGTGAAACTGCTTTACTGTGTCAAGTTTCAAGAAGCTAGCACAAACCGTGTTTGATTTAGAGTTCCAAATACATCTATCAATATAGGAGAAAACTGAGTGAAACGCCAAAATTCAAACTGTTACTGGAAACGAACGCTTCAACATAGAAGAACGAAATTTGGGGAACCAAGTGGGCTTAGTGTACTGATCATTACCTGAAAGTATCATGCAGTTTGGGTGAAAAAATATTTGCTGAGATTTCTGGAGACTCGTAATTTTTGGAAGCTTGCAACCCCTTTCAATGAAAGTGTTTCTCGCCAGTCACTGCTTAGGGCTACATGAAAAGGAAACAAAACATATTGTTAGAATCTGAAACTGCTTTACTGTGTCAAGTTTCAAGAAGCTAGCGCAAACCGTGTTTGATTTAGAGTTCCAAATACATCTATCAATATAGGAGAAAACAGAATGAAACGACAAAATTCAAACTGTTACTGGAAACGAACGCTTCAACATAGAAGAACGAAATTTGGGGAAGCAAGTGGACTTAGTGTACTGATCATTACCTGAAAGTATCATCCAGTTTGGGTGAAAAAATACTTGCTGAGATTTCTGGAGACTCGTAATTTTTGGAAGCTTGCAACCCCTTTCAATGAAAGTGTTTCTCGCCAGTCACTGCTTAAAGCTACATGAAAAAGAAACAAAACATAGAGTTAGAATGTGAAACTGATTTACTGTGTCAAGTTTCAAGAAGCTAGCACAAACCGTGTTTGATTTAGAGTTCCAAATACATCTATCAATATAGGAGAAAACAGAGTGAAACGCCAAAATTCAAACTGTTACTGGAAACGAACGCTTCAACATAGAAGAACGAAATTTGGGGAACCAAGTGGGCTTAGTGTACTGATCATTACCTGAAAGTATCATGCAGTTTGGGTGAAAAAATATTTGCTGAGATTTCTGGAGACTCGTAATTTTTGGAAGCTTGCAACCCCTTTCAATGAAAGTGTTTCTCGCCAGTCACTGCTAAGGGCTACATGAAAAGGAAACAAAACATATATTTAGAATGTGAAACTGCATTACTGTGTCAAGTTTCAAGAAGCTAGCACAAACCGTGTTTGATTTAGAGTTCCAAATACATCTATCAATATAGGAGAAAACAGAGTGAAATGCCAGAATGGAAACTGTTACTGGAAACGAACGCTTCAACATAGAAGATCGAAATTTGGGGAACCAAGTGGGCTTAGTGTACTGATCATTACCTGAAAGTATCATCCAGTTGTTTCTCGCCAGTAACTGCTTAGGGCTACATGAAAAGGAAACAAAACATAGAGTAGGAATGTGAAACTGCTTTACTGTGTCAAGTTTCAAGAAGCTAGCACAAACCGTGTTTGATTTAGAGTTCCAAATACATCTATCAATATAGGAGAAAACAGAGTGAAACGCCAAAATTCAAACTGTTACTGGAAACGAATGCTTCAACATAGAAGAACGAAATTTGGGGAACCAAGTGGGCTTAGTGTACTGATCATTACCTGAAAGTATCATGCAGTTTGGGTGAAAAAATATTTGCTGAGATTTCTGGAGACTCGTAATTTTTGGAAGCTTGCAACCCCTTTCAATGAAAGTGTTTCTCGCCAGTCACTGCTTAGGGCTACATGAAAAGGAAACAAAACATATTGTTAGAATGTGAAACTGCATTACTGTGTCAAGTTTCAAGAAGCTAGCACAAACCGTGTTTGATTTAGAGTTCCAAATACATCTATCAATATAGGAGAAAACAGAGTGAAATGCCAGAATGGAAACTGTTAGTGGAAACGAACGCTTCAACATAGAAGAACGAAATTTGGAGAACCAAGTGGGCTTAGTGTACTGATTATTACCTGAAAGTATCATCCAGTTTGGGTGAAAAAATGTTTGCTGAGATTTCTGGAGACTCGTAATTTTTGGAAGCTTGCAACCCCTTTCAATGAAAGTGTTTCTCGCCAGTCACTGCTTAGGGCTACATGAAAAGGAAACAAAACATAGAGTTAGAATCTGAAACTGCTTTACTGTGTCAAGTTTCAAGAAGCTAGCACAAACCGTGTTTGATTTAGAGTTCCAAATACATCTATCAATATAGGAGAAAACAGAATGAAACGACAAAATTCAAACTGTTACTGGAAACGAACGCTTCAACATAGAAGAACGAAATTTGGGGAAGCAAGTGGACTTAGTGTACTGATCATTACCTGAAAGTATCATCCAGTTTGGGTGAAAAAATATTTGCTGAGATTTCTGGAGACTCGTAATTTTTGGAAGCTTGCAACCCCTTTCAATGAAAGTGTTTCTCGCCAGTCACTGCTTAGGGCTACATGAAAAGGAAACAAAACATAGAGTTAAAATGTGAAACTGCTTTACTGTGTCAAGTTTCAAGAAGCTAGCACAAACCGTGTTTGATTTAGAGTTCCAAATACATCTATCAATATAGGAGAAAACAGAGTGAAACGCCAAAATTCAAACTGTTACTGGAAACTAACGCTTCAACAGAGAAGAATGAAATTTGGGGAACCAAGTGGGCTTAGTGTACTGATCATTACCTGAAAGTATCATGCTGTTTGGGTGAAAAAATATTTGCTGAGATTTCTGGAGTCTCGTAATTTTTGGAAGTTTGCAACCCCTTTCAATGAAAGTGTTTCTCGCCAGTCACTGCTTAGGGATACATGAAAAGGAAACAAAACATATTGTTAGAATGTGAAACTGCATTACTGTGTCAAGTTTCAAGAAGCTAGCACAAACCGTGTTTGATTTAGAGTTCCAAATACATCTATCAATATAGGAGAAAACAGAGTGAAATGCCAGAATGGAAACTGATACTGGAAACGAACGCTTCAACATAGAAGATCGAAATTTGGGGAACCAAGTGGGCTTAAGGTACTGATCATTACCTGAAAGTATCATGCAGTTTGGGTGAAAAAATATTTGCTGTGATTTCTGGAGACTCGTAATTTTTGGAAGCTTGCAACCCCTTTCAATGAAAGTGTTTCTCGCCAGTCACTGCTTAGGGCTACATGAAAAAGAAACAAAACATAGAGTTAGAATGTGAAACTGCTTTACTGTGTCAAGTTTCAAGAAGCTAGCACAAACCGTGTTTGATTTAGAGTTCCAAATACATCTATCAATATAGGAGAAAACAGAGTGAAATGCCAGAATGGAAACTGTTACTGGAAACGAACGCTTCAACATAGAAGAACGAAATTTGGAGAACCAAGTGGGCTTAGTGTACTGATCATTACCTGAATGTATCATCCAGTTTGAGTGAAAAAATATTTGCTGAGATTTCTGGAGACTCGTAATTTTTGGAAGCTTGCAACCCCTTTCAATGAAAGTGTTTCTCGCCAGTCACTGCTTAAAGCTACATGAAAAGGAAACAAAACATAGAGTTAGAATCTGAAACTGCTTTACTGTGTCAAGTTTCAAGAAGCTAGCACAAACCGTGTTTGATTTAGAGTTCCAAATACATCTATCAATATAGGAGAAAACAGAGTGAAACGACAAAATTCAAACTGTTACTGGAAACAAACGCTTCAACATAGCAGAACGAAATTTGGGGAACCAAGTGGGATTAGTGTACTGATCATTACCTGAAAGTATCATCCAGTTTGGGTGAAAAAATATTTGCTGAGATTTCTGGAGACTCGTAATTTTTGGAAGCTTGCAACCCCTTTCAATGAAAGTGTTTCTCGCCAGTCACTGCATAGGGCCACATGAAAAGGAAACAAAACATAGAGTTAGAATGTGAAACTGCTTTACTGTGTCAAGTTTCAAGAAGCTAGCACAAACCGTGTTTGATTTAGAGTTCCAAATACATCTATCAATATAGGAGAAAACAGAGTGAAATGCCAGAATGGAAACTGTTACTGGAAACGAACGCTTCAACATAGAAGAATGAAATTTGGAGAACCGAGTGGGCTTAGTGTACTGATCATTACCTGAAAGTATCATCCAGTTTGGGTGAAAAAATATTTGCTGAGATTTCTGGAGACTCGTAATTTTTGGAAGCTTGCAACCCCTTTCAATGAAAGTGTTTCTCGCCAGTCACTGCTTAAAGCTACATGAAAAGGAAACAAAACATAGAGTTAGAATGTGAAACTGCTTTACTGTGTCAAGTTTCATGAAGCTAGCACAAACCGTGTTTGATTTAGAGTTCCAAATACATCTATCAATATAGGAGAAAACAGAGTGAAATGCCAGAATGGAAACTGTTACTAGAAACGAACGCTTCAACATAGAAGAACGAAATTTGGGGAACCAAGTGGGCTTAGTGTACTGATCATTACCTGAAAGTATCATCCAGTTTGGGTGAAAAAATATTTGCTGAGATTTTTGGAGACTCGTAATTTTTGGAAGCTTGCAACCCCTTTCAATGAAAGTGTTTCTCGCCAGTGACTGCTTAGGGCTACATGAAAAGAAACGAAACATAGAGTTAGAATGTGAAACTGCTTTACTGTGTCAAGTTTCATGAAGCTAGCACAAACCGTGTTTGATTTAGAGTTCCAAATACATCTATCAATATAGGAGAAAACAGAGTGAAACGACAAAATTCAAACTGTTACTGGAAACGAACGCTTCAACATAGAAGAATGAAATTTGGGGAACCAAGAGGGCTTAGTGTACTGATCATTACCTGAAAGTATCATCCAGTTTGGGTGAAAAAATATTTGCTGAGATTTCTGGAGACTCGTAATTTTTGGAAGCTTGCAACCCCTTTCAATGTAAGTGTTTCTCGCCAGTCACTGCTTAGGGCTACATGAAAAGTAAACAAAACATAGAGTTAAAATGTGAAACTGCTTTACTGTGTCAAGTTTCAAGAAGCTAGCACAAACCGTGTTTGATTTAGAGTTCCAAATACATCTATCAATATAGGAGAAAACAGAGTGAAATGCCAGAATGGAAACTGTTACTGGAAACGAACGCTTCAACATAGAAGAACGAAATTTGGAGAACCAAGTGGGCTTAGTGTACTGATTATTACCTGAAATTATCATCCAGTTTGGGTGAAAAAATGTTTGCTTAGATTTCTGGAGACTCGTAATTTTTGGAAGCTTGCAACCCCTTTCAATGAAAGTGTTTCTCGCCAGTCACTGCTTAGGGCTACATGAAAAGGAAACAAAACATAGAGTTAGAATCTGAAACTGCTTTACTGTGTCAAGTTTCAAGAAGCTAGCGCAAACCGTGTTTGATTTAGAGTTCCAAATACATCTATCAATATAGGAGAAAACAGAATGAAACGACAAAATTCAAACTGTTACTGGAAACGAA
Organism: Spermophilus citellus; assembly: GCF_964194105.1. NCBI lineage: Eukaryota > Metazoa > Chordata > Mammalia > Rodentia > Sciuridae > Spermophilus > Spermophilus citellus. Next base: position 82,098,988 of record NC_138185.1, on the reverse strand, counting down.
CGCTTCAACATAGAAGAACGAAATTTGGGGAAGCAAGTGGACTTAGTGTACTGATCATTACCTGAAAGTATCATCCAGTTTGGGTGAAAAAATATTTGCTGAGATTTCTGGAGACTCGTAATTTTTGGAAGCTTGCAACCCCTTTCAATGAAAGTGTTTCTCGCCAGTAACTGCTTAGGGCTACATGAAAAGGAAACAAAACATAGAGTTAGAATGTGAAACTGCTTTACTGTGTCAAGTTTCAAGAAGCTAGCACAAACCGTGTTTGATTTAGAGTTCCAAATACATCTATCAATATAGGAGAAAACAGAGTGAAATGCCAGAATGGAAACTGTTACTGGAAACGAACGCTTCAACATAGAAGAACGAAATTTGGGGAACCAAGTGGGCTTAGTGTACTGATCATTACCTGAAAGTATCATGCAGTTTGGGTGAAAAAATATTTGCTGAGATTTCTGGAGACTCGTAACTTTTGGAAGCTTGCAACCCCTTTCAATGAAAGTGTTTCTCGCCAGTCACTACTTAGGGCTACATGAAAAGGAAACAAAACATATTTTTAGAATGTGAAACTGTATTACTGTGTCAAGTTTCAAGAAGCTAGCACAAACCGTGTTTGATTTAGAGTTCCAAATACATCTATCAATATAGGAGAAAACAGAGTGAAATGCCAGAATGGAAACTGTTACTGGAAACGAACGCTTCAACATAGAAGAACGAAATTTGGAGAACCAAGTGGGCTTAGTGTACTGATCATTACCTGAATGTATCATCCAGTTTGAGTGAAAAAATATTTGCTGAGATTTCTGGAGACTCGTAATTTTTGGAAGCTTGCAACCCCTTTCAATGAAAGTGTTTCTCGCCAGTCACTGCTTAAAGCTACATGAAAAGGAAACAAAACATAGAGTTAGAATCTGAAACTGCTTTACTGTGTCAAGTTTCAAGAAGCTAGTACAAACCGTGTTTGATTTAGAGTTCCAAATACATCTATCAATATAGGAGAAAACAGAGTGAAACGACAAAATTCAAACTGTTACTGGAAACGAACGCTTCAACATAGAAGAACGAAATTTGGGGAACCAAGTGGGCTTAGTGTACTGATCATTACCTGAAAGTATCATCCAGTTTTGGTGAAAAAATATTTGCTGAGATTTCTGGAGACTCGTAATTTTTGGAAGCTTGCAACCCCTTTCAATGTAAGTGTTTCTCGCCAGTCACTGCTTAGGGCTACATGAAAAGTAAACAAAACATAGAGTTAAAATGTGAAACTGCTTTACTGTGTCAAGTTTCAAGAAGCTAGCACAAACCGTGTTTGATTTAGAGTTCCAAATACATCTATCAATATAGGAGAAAACAGAGTGAAACGACAAAATTCAAACTGTTACTGGAAACGAACGCTTCAACATAGAAGAACGAAATTTGGGGAACCAAGTGGGCTTAGTGTACTGATCATTACCTGAAAGTATCATCCAGTTTTGGTGAAAAAATATTTGCTGAGATTTCTGGAGACTCGTAATTTTTGGAAGCCTGCAACCCCTTTCAATGAAAGTGTTTCTCGCCAGTCACTGCTTAGGGCCACATGAAAAGGAAACAAAACATAGAGTTAGAATGTTAAACTGCTTTACTGTGTCAAGTTTCAAGAAGCTAGCACAAACCGTGTTTGATTTAGAGTTCCAAATACATCTATCAATATAGGAGAAAACAGAGTGAAATGCCAGAATGGAAACTGTTACTGGAAACGAACGCTTCAACATAGAAGAATGAAATTTGGAGAACCGAGTGGGCTTAGTGTACTGATCATTACCTGAAAGTATCATCCAGTTTGGGTGAAAAAATATTTGCTGAGATTTCTGGAGACTCGTAATTTTTGGAAGCTTGCAACCCCTTTCAATGAAAGTGTTTCTCGCCAGTAACTGCTTAGGGCTACATGAAAAGGAAACAAAACATAGAGTTAGAATGTGAAACTGCTTTACTCTGTCAAGTTTCAAGAAGCTAGCACAAACCGTGTTTGATTTAGAGTTCCAAATACATCTATCAATATAGGAGAAAACAGAGTGAAATGCCAGAATGGAAACTGTTACTGGAAACGAACGCTTCAACATAGAAGAACGAAATTTGGGGAACCAAGTGGGCTTAGTGTACTGATCATTACCTGAAAGTATCATGCAGTTTGGGTGAAAAAATATTTGCTGAGATTTCTGGAGACTCGTAATTTTTGGAAGCTTGCAACCCCTTTCAATGAAAGTGTTTCTCGCCAGTCACTGCTTAGGGCTACATGAAAAGGAAACAAAACATATTTTTAGAATGTGAAACTGCATTACTGTGTCAAGTTTCAAGAAGCTAGCACAAACCGTGTTTGATTTAGAGTTCCAAATACATCTATCAATATAGGAGAAAACAGAGTGAAATGCCAGAATGGAAACTGTTACTGGAAACGAACGCTTCAACATAGAAGATCGAAATTTGGGGAACCAAGTGGGCTAAGTGTACTGATCATTACCTGAAAGTATCATCCAGTTGTTTCTCGCCAGTAACTGCTTAGGGCTACATGAAAAGGAAACAAAACATAGAGTAGGAATGTGAAACTGCTTTACTGTGTCAAGTTTCAAGAAGCTAGCACAAACCGTGTTTGATTTAGAGTTCCAAATACATCTATCAATATAGGAGAAAACAGAGTGAAACGCCAAAATTCAAACTGTTACTGGAAACGAACGCTTCAACATAGAAGAACGAAATTTGGGGAACCAAGTGGGCTTAGTGTACTGATCATTACCTGAAAGTATCATGCAGTTTGGGTGAAAAAATATTTGCTGAGATTTCTGGAGACTCGTAATTTTTGGAAGCTTGCAACCCCTTTCAATGAAAGTGTTTCTCGCCAGTCACTGCTTAGGGCTACATGAAAAGGAAACAAAACATATTGTTAGAATGTGAAACTGCATTTGTGTCAAGTTTCAAGAAGCTAGCACAAACCGTGTTTGATTTAGAGTTCCAAATACATCTATCAATATAGGAGAAAACAGAGTGAAATGCCAGAATGGAAACTGTTAGTGGAAACGAACGCTTCAACATAGAAGAACGAAATTTGGAGAACCAAGTGGGCTTAGTGTACTGATTATTACCTGAAAGTATCATCCAGTTTGTGTGAAAAAATGTTTGCTGAGATTTCTGGAGACTCGTAATTTTTGGAAGCTTGCAACCCCTTTCAATGAAAGTGTTTCTCGCCAGTCACTGCTTAGGGCTACATGAAAAGGAAACAAAACATATTGTTAGAATCTGAAACTGCTTTACTGTGTCAAGTTTCAAGAAGCTAGCGCAAACCATGTTTGATTTAGAGTTCCAAATACATCTATCAATATAGGAGAAAACAGAATGAAACGACAAAATTCAAACTGTTACTGGAAACGAACGCTTCAACATCGAAGAACGAAATTTGGGGAAGCAAGTGGACTTAGTGTACTGATCATTACCTGAAAGTATCATCCAGTTTGGGTGAAAAAATATTTGCTGAGATTTCTGGAGACTCGTAATTTTTGGAAGCTTGCAACCCCTTTCAATGAAAGTGTTTCTCGCCAGTCACTGCTTAGGGCTACATGAAAAGGAAACAAAACATAGAGTTAGAATGTGAAACTGCTTTACTGTGTCAAGTTTCAAGAAGCTAGCACAAACCGTGTTTGATTTAGAGTTCCAAATACATCTATCAATATAGGAGAAAACAGAGTGAAACGCCAAAATTCAAACTGTTACTGGAAACGAACGCTTCAACAGAGAAGAATGAAATTTGGGGAACCAAGTGGGCTTAGTGTACTGATCATTACCTGAAAGTATCATGCTGTTTGGGTGAAAAAATATTTGCTGAGATTTCTGGAGACTCGTAATTTTTGGAAGTTTGCAACCCCTTTCAATGAAAGTGTTTCTCGCCAGTCACTGCTTAGGGCTACATGAAAAGGAAACAAAACATATTGTTAGAATGTGAAACTGCATTACTGTGTCAAGTTTCAAGAAGCTAGCACAAACCGTTTTTGACTTAGAGTTCCAAATACATCTATCAATATAGGAGAAAACAGAGTGAAATGCCAGAATGGAAACTGTTACTGGAAACGAACGCTTCAACATAGAAGATCGAAATTTGGGGAACCAAGTGGGCTTAGTGTACTGATCATTACCTGAAAGTATCATCCAGTTGTTTCTCGCCAGTAACTGCTTAGGGCTACATGAAAAGGAAACAAAACATAGAGTAGGAATGTGAAACTGCTTTACTGTGTCAAGTTTCAAGAAGCTAGCACAAACCGTGTTTGATTTAGAGTTCCAAATACATCTATCAATATAGGAGAAAACAGAGTGAAACGCCAAAATTCAAACTGTTACTGGAAACGAACGCTTCAACATAGAAGAACGAAATTTGGGGAACCAAGTGGGCTTAGTGTACTGATCATTACCTGAAAGTATCATGCAGTTTGGGTGAAAAAATATTTGCTGAGATTTCTGGAGACTCGTAATTTTTGGAAGCTTGCAACCCCTTTCAATGAAAGTGTTTCTCGCCAGTCACTGCTTAGGGCTACATGAAAAGGAAACAAAACATATTGTTAGAATGTGAAACTGCATTACTGTGTCAAGTTTCAAGAAGCTAGCACAAACCGTGTTTGATTTAGAGTTCCAAATACATCTATCAATATAGGAGAAAACAGAGTGAAATGCCAGAATGGAAACTGTTAGTGGAAACGAACGCTTCAACATAGAAGAACGAAATTTGGAGAACCAAGTGGGCTTAGTGTACTGATTATTACCTGAAAGTATCATCCAGTTTGTGTGAAAAAATGTTTGCTGAGATTTCTGGAGACTCGTAATTTTTGGAAGCTTGCAACCCCTTTCAATGAAAGTGTTTCTCGCCAGTCACTGCTTAGGGCTACATGAAAAGGAAACAAAACATAGAGTTAGAATCTGAAACTGCTTTACTGTGTCAAGTTTCAAGAAGCTAGCACAAACCGTGTTTGATTTAGAGTTCCAAATACATCTATCAATATAGGAGAAAACAGAATGAAACGACAAAATTCAAACTGTTACTGGAAACGAACGCTTCAACATAGAAGAACGAAATTTGGGGAAGCAAGTGGACTTAGTGTACTGATCATTACCTGAAAGTATCATCCAGTTTGGGTGAAAAAATATTTGCTGAGATTTCTGGAGACTCGTAATTTTTGGAAGCTTGCAACCCCTTTCAATGAAAGTGTTTCTCGCCAGTCACTGCTTAGGGCTACATGAAAAGGAAACAAAACATAGAGTTAGAATGTGAAACTGCTTTACTGTGTCAAGTTTCAAGAAGCTAGCACAAACCGTGTTTGATTTAGAGTTCCAAATACATCTATCAATATAGGAGAAAACAGAGTGAAATGCCAGAATGGAAACTGATACTGGAAACGAACGCTTCAACATAGAAGATCGAAATTTGGGGAACCAAGTGGGCTTAGCGTACTGATCATTACCTGAAAGTATCATGCAGTTTGGGTGAAAAAATATTTGCTGAGATTTCTGGAGACGCGTAATTTTTGGAAGCTTGCAACCCCTTTCAATGAAAGTGTTTCTCGCCAGTCACTGCTTAAAGCTACATGAAAAGGAAACAAAACATAGAGTTAGAATCTGAAACTGCTTTACTGTGTCAAGTTTCAAGATGCTAGCACAAACCGTGTTTGATTTAGAGTTCCAAATACATCTATCAATATAGGAGAAAACAGAGTGAAATGCCAGAATGGAAACTGTTACTGGAAACGAACGCTTCAACATAGAAGATCGAAATTTGGGTAACCAAGTGGACTTAGTGTACTGATCATTACCTGAAAGTATCATCCAGTTTGGGTGAAAAAATATTTGCTGTGATTTCTGGAGACGCGTAATTTTTGGAAGCTTGCAACCCCTTTCAATGAAAGTGTTTCTCGCCAGTCACTGCTTAGGGCTACATGAAAAAGAAACAAAACATAGAGTTAGAATGTGAAACTGCTTTACTGTGTCAAGTTTCAAGAAGCTAGCACAAACCGTGTTTGATTTAGAGTTCCAAATACATCTATCAATATAGGAGAAAACAGAGTGAAATGCCAGAATGGAAACTGTTACTGGAAACGAACGCTTCAACATAGAAGAACGAAATTTGGAGAACCAAGTGGGCTTAGTGTACTGATCATTACCTGAATGTATCATCCAGTTTGAGTGAAAAAATATTTGCTGAGATTTCTGGAGACTCGTAATTTTTGGAAGCTTGCAACCCCTTTCAATGAAAGTGTTTCTCGCCAGTCACTGCTTAAAGCTACATGAAAAGGAAACAAAACATAGAGTTAGAATCTGAAACTGCTTTACTGTGTCAAGTTTCAAGAAGCTAGTACAAACCGTGTTTGATTTAGAGTTCCAAATACATCTATCAATATAGGAGAAAACAGAGTGAAACGACAAAATTCAAACTGTTACTGGAAACGAACTCTTCAACATAGAAGAACGAAATTTGGGGAACCAAGTGGCCTTAGTGTACTGATCATTACCTGAAAGTATCATCCAGTTTTGGTGAAAAAATATTTGCTGAGATTTCTGGAGACTCGTAATTTTTGGAAGCTTGCAACCCCTTTCAATGTAAGTGTTTCTCGCCAGTCACTGCTTAGGGCTACATGAAAAGTAAACAAAACATAGAGTTAAAATGTGAAACTGCTTTACTGTGTCAAGTTTCAAGAAGCTAGCACAAACCGTGTTTGATTTAGAGTTCCAAATACATCTATCAATATAGGAGAAAACAGAGTGAAACGACAAAATTCAAACTGTTACTGGAAACGAACGCTTCAACATAGAAGAACGAAATTTGGGGAACCAAGTGGGCTTAGTGTACTGATCATTACCTAAAAGTATCATCCAGTTTTGGTGAAAAAATATTTGCTGAGATTTCTGGAGACTCGTAATTTTTGGAAGCCTGCAACCCCTTTCAATGAAAGTGTTTCTCGCCAGTCACTGCTTAGGGCCACATGAAAAGGAAACAAAACATAGAGTTAGAATGTGAAACTGCTTTACTGTGTCAAGTTTCAAGAAGCTAGCACAAACCGTGTTTGATTTAGAGTTCCAAATACATCTATCAATATAGGAGAAAACAGAGTGAAATGCCAGAATGGAAACTGTTACTGGAAACGAACGCTTCAACATAGAAGAATGAAATTTGGAGAACCGAGTGGGCTTAGTGTACTGATCATTACCTGAAAGTATCATCCAGTTTGGGTGAAAAAATATTTGCTGAGATTTCTGGAGACTCGTAATTTTTGGAAGCTTGCAACCCCTTTCAATGAAAGTGTTTCTCGCCAGTAACTGCTTAGGGCTACATGAAAAGGAAACAAAACATAGAGTTAGAATGTGAAACTGCTTTACTCTGTCAAGTTTCAAGAAGCTAGCACAAACCGTGTTTGATTTAGAGTTCCAAATACATCTATCAATATAGGAGAAAACAGAGTGAAATGCCAGAATGGAAACTGTTACTGGAAACGAACGCTTCAACATAGAAGAACGAAATTTGGGGAACCAAGTGGGCTTAGTGTACTGATCATTACCTGAAAGTATCATGCAGTTTGGGTGAAAAAATATTTGCTGAGATTTCTGGAGACTTGTAATTTTTGGAAGCTTGCAACCCCTTTCAATGAAAGTGTTTCTCGCCAGTCACTGCTTAGGGCTACATGAAAAGGAAACAAAACATATTTTTAGAATGTGAAACTGCATTACTGTGTCAAGTTTCAAGAAGCTAGCACAAACCGTGTTTGATTTAGAGTTCCAAATACATCTATCAATATAGGAGAAAACAGAGTGAAATGCCAGAATGGAAACTGTTACTGGAAACGAACGCTTCAACATAGAAGATCGAAATTTGGGGAACCAAGTGGGCTTAGTGTACTGATCATTACCTGAAAGTATCATCCAGTTGTTTCTCGCCAGTAACTGCTTAGGGCTACATGAAAAGGAAACAAAACATAGAGTAGGAATGTGAAACTGCTTTACTGTGTCAAGTTTCAAGAAGCTAGCACAAACCGTGTTTGATTTAGAGTTCCAAATACATCTATCAATATAGGAGAAAACAGAGTGAAACGCCAAAATTCAAACTGTTACTGGAAACGAACGCTTCAACATAGAAGAACGAAATTTGGGGAACCAAGTGGGCTTAGTGTACTGATCATTACCTGAAAGTATCATGCAGTTTGGGTGAAAAAATATTTGCTGAGATTTCTGGAGACTCGTAATTTTTGGAAGCTTGCAACCCCTTTCAATGAAAGTGTTTCTCGCCAGTCACTGCTTAGGGCTACATGAAAAGGAAACAAAACATATTGTTAGAATGTGAAACTGCATTACTGTGTCAAGTTTCAAGAAGCTAGCACAAACCGTGTTTGATTTAGAGTTCCAAATACATCTATCAATATAGGAGAAAACAGAGTGAAATGCCAGAATGGAAACTGTTAGTGGAAACGAACGCTTCAACATAGAAGAACGAAATTTGGAGAACCAAGTGGGCTTAGTGTACTGATTATTACCTGAAAGTATCATCCAGTTTGTGTGAAAAAATGTTTGCTGAGATTTCTGGAGACTCGTAATTTTTGGAAGCTTGCAACCCCTTTCAATGAAAGTGTTTCTCGCCAGTCACTGCTTAGGGCTACATGAAAAGGAAACAAAACATATTGTTAGAATCTGAAACTGCTTTACTGTGTCAAGTTTCAAGAAGCTAGCGCAAACCATGTTTGATTTAGAGTTCCAAATACATCTATCAATATAGGAGAAAACAGAATGAAACGACAAAATTCAAACTGTTACTGGAAACGAACGCTTCAACATCGAAGAACGAAATTTGGGGAAGCAAGTGGACTTAGTGTACTGATCATTACCTGAAAGTATCATCCAGTTTGGGTGAAAAAATATTTGCTGAGATTTCTGGAGACTCGTAATTTTTGGAAGCTTGCAACCCCTTTCAATGAAAGTGTTTCTTGCCAGTCACTGCTTAGGGCTACATGAAAAGGAAACAAAACATAGAGTTAGAATGTGAAACTGCTTTACTGTGTCAAGTTTCAAGAAGCTAGCACAAACCGTGTTTGATTTAGAGTTCCAAATACATCTATCAATATAGGAGAAAACAGAGTGAAACGCCAAAATTCAAACTGTTACTGGAAACGAACGCTTCAACAGAGAAGAATGAAATTTGGGGAACCAAGTGGGCTTAGTGTACTGATCATTACCTGAAAGTATCATGCTGTTTGGGTGAAAAAATATTTGCTGAGATTTCTGGAGACTCGTAATTTTTGGAAGTTTGCAACCCCTTTCAATGAAAGTGTTTCTCGCCAGTCACTGCTTAGGGCTACATGAAAAGGAAACAAAACATATTGTTAGAATGTGAAACTGCATTACTGTGTCAAGTTTCAAGAAGCTAGCACAAACCGTGTTTGACTTAGAGTTCCAAATACATCTATCAATATAGGAGAAAACAGAGTGAAATGCCAGAATGGAAACTGTTACTGGAAACGAACGCTTCAACATAGAAGATCGAAATTTGGGGAACCAAGTGGGCTTAGTGTACTGATCATTACCTGAAAGTATCATCCAGTTGTTTCTCGCCAGTAACTGCTTAGGGCTACATGAAAAGGAAACAAAACATAGAGTAGGAATGTGAAACTGCTTTACTGTGTCAAGTTTCAAGAAGCTAGCACAAACCGTGTTTGATTTAGAGTTCCAAATACATCTATCAATATAGGAGTAAACAGAGTGAAACGCCAAAATTCAAACTGTTACTGGAAACGAACGCTTCAACATAGAAGAACGAAATTTGGGGAACCAAGTGGGCTTAGTGTACTGATCATTACCTGAAAGTATCATGCAGTTTGGGTGAAAAAATATTTGCTGAGATTTCTGGAGACTCGTAATTTTTGGAAGCTTGCAACCCCTTTCAATGAAAGTGTTTCTCGCCAGTCACTGCTTAGGGCTACATGAAAAGGAAACAAAACATATTGTTAGAATGTGAAACTGCATTACTGTGTCAAGTTTCAAGAAGCTAGCACAAACCGTGTTTGATTTAGAGTTCCAAATACATCTATCAATATAGGAGAAAACAGAGTGAAATGCCAGAATGGAAACTGTTAGTGGAAACGAACGCTTCAACATAGAAGAACGAAATTTGGAGAACCAAGTGGGCTTAGTGTACTGATTATTACCTGAAAGTATCACCCAGTTTGGGTGAAAAAATGTTTGCTGAGATTTCTGGAGACTCGTAATTTTTGGAAGCTTGCAACCCCTTTCAATGAAAGTGTTTCTCGCCAGTCACTGCTTAGGGCTACATGAAAAGGAAACAAAACATATTGTTAGAATCTGAAACTGCTTTACTGTGTCAAGTTTCAAGAAGCTAGCACAAACCGTGTTTGATTTAGAGTTCCAAATACATCTATCAATATAGGAGAAAACAGAGTGAAACGACAAAATTCAAACTGTTACTGGAAACGAACGCTTCAACATAGAAGAACGAAATTTGGGGAACCAAGTGGGCTTAGTGTACTGATCATTACCTGAAAGTATCATCCAGTTTTGGTGAAAAAATATTTGCTGAGATTTCTGGAGACTCGTAATTTTTGGAAGCCTGCAACCCCTTTCAATGAAAGTGTTTCTCGCCAGTCACTGCTTAGGGCCACATGAAAAGGAAACAAAACATAGAGTTAGAATGTGAAACTGCTTTACTGTGTCAAGTTTCAAGAAGCTAGCACAAACCGTGTTTGATTTAGAGTTCCAAATACATCTATCAATATAGGAGAAAACAGAGTGAAATGCCAGAATGGAAACTGATACTGGAAACGAACGCTTCAACATAGAAGATCGAAATTTGGGGAACCAAGTGGGCTTAGCGTACTGATCATTACCTGAAAGTATCATGCAGTTTGGGTGAAAAAATATTTGCTGAGATTTCTGGAGACGCGTAATTTTTGGAAGCTTGCAACCCCTTTCAATGAAAGTGTTTCTCGCCAGTCACTGCTTAAAGCTACAAGAAAAGGAAACAAAACATAGAGTTAGAATCTGAAACTGCTTTACTGTGTCAAGTTTCAAGATGCTAGCACAAACCGTGTTTGATTTAGAGTTCCAAATACATCTATCAATATAGGAGAAAACAGAGTGAAATGCCAGAATGGAAACTGTTACTGGAAACGAACGCTTCAACATAGAAGATCGAAATTTGGGTAACCAAGTGGACTTAGTGTACTGATCATTACCTGAAAGTATCATCCAGTTTGGGTGAAAAAATATTTGCTGTGATTTCTGGAGACTCGTAATTTTTGGAAGCTTGCAACCCCTTTCAATGAAAGTGTTTCTCGCCAGTCACTGCTTAGGGCTACATGAAAAAGAAACAAAACATAGAGTTAGAATGTGAAACTGCTTTACTGTGTCAAGTTTCAAGAAGCTAGCACAAACCGTGTTTGATTTAGAGTTCCAAATACATCTATCAATATAGGAGAAAACAGAGTGAAATGCCAGAATGGAAACTGTTACTGGAAACGAACGCTTCAACATAGAAGAACGAAATTTGGAGAACCAAGTGGGCTTAGTGTACTGATCATTACCTGAATGTATCATCCAGTTTGAGTGAAAAAATATTTGCTGAGATTTCTGGAGACTCGTAATTTTTGGAAGCTTGCAACCCCTTTCAATGAAAGTGTTTCTCGCCAGTCACTACTTAGGGCCACATGAAAAGGAAACAAAACATAGAGTTAGAATGTGAAACTGCTTTACTGTGTCAAGTTTCAAGAAGCTAGCACAAACCGTGTTTGATTTAGAGTTCCAAATACATCTATCAATATAGGAGAAAACAGAGTGAAATGCCAGAATGGAAACTGTTACTGGAAACGAACGCTTCAACATAGAAGAATGAAATTTGGAGAACCGAGTGGGCTTAGTGTACTGATCATTACCTGAAAGTATCATCCAGTTTGGGTGAAAAAATATTTGCTGAGATTTCTGGAGACTCGTAATTTTTGGAAGCTTGCAACCCCTTTCAATGAAAGTGTTTCTCGCCAGTCACTGCTTAAAGCTACATGAAAAGGAAACAAAACATAGAGTTAGAATGTGAAACTGCTTTACTGTGTCAAGTTTCATGAAGCTAGCACAAACCGTGTTTGATTTAGAGTTCCAAATACATCTATCAATATAGGAGAAAACAGAGTGAAATGCCAGAATGGAAACTGTTACTGGAAACGAACGCTTCAACATAGAAGAACGAAATTTGGGGAACCAAGTGGGCTTAGTGTACTGATCATTACCTGAAAGTATCATCCAGTTTGGGTGAAAAAATATTTGCTGAGATTTCTGGAGACTCGTAATTTTTGGAAGCTTGCAACCCCTTTCAATGAAAGTGTTTCTCGCCAGTCACTGCTTAGGGCTACATGAAAAGGAAACAAAACATAGAGTAGGAATGTGAAACTGCTTTACTGTGTCAAGTTTCAAGAAGCTAGCACAAACCGTGTTTGATTTAGAGTTCCAAATACATCTATCAATATAGGAGAAAACAGAGTGAAACGACAAAATTCAAACTGTTACTGGAAACGAACGCTTCAACATAGAAGAACGAAATTTGGGGAAGCAAGTGGACTTAGTGTACTGATCATTACCTGAAAGTATCATCCAGTTTGGGTGAAAAAATACTTGCTGAGATTTCTGGAGACTCGTAATTTTTGGAAGCTTGCAACCCCTTTCAATGAAAGTGTTTCTCGCCAGTCACTGCTTAAAGCGACATGAAAAGGAAACAAAACATAGAGTTAGAATGTGAAACTGCTTTACTGTGTCAAGTTTCAAGAAGCTAGCACAAACCGTGTTTGATTTAGAGTTCCAAATACATCTATCAATATAGGAGAAAACAGAATGAAACGACAAAATTCAAACTGTTACTGGAAACGAACGCTTCAACATAGAAGAACGAAATTTGGGGAACCAAGAGGGCTTAGTGTACTGATGATTACCTGAAAGTATCATCCAGTTTGGGTGAAAAAATATTTGCTGAGATTTCTGGAGACTCGTAATTTTTGGAAGCTTGCAACCCCTTTCAATGAAAGTGTTTCTCGCCAGTCACTGCTTAGGGCTACATGAAAAGGAAACAAAACATAGAGTTAGAATGTGAAACTGCTTTACTGTGTCAAGTTTCATGAAGCTAGCACAAACCGTGTTTGATTTAGAGTTCCAAATACATCTATCAATATAGGAGAAAACAGAGTGAAACGACAAAATTCAAACTGTTACTGGAAACGAACGCTTCAACATAGAAGAACGAAATTTGGGGAACCAAGAGGGCTTAGTGTACTGATCATTACCTGAAAGTATCATCCAGTTTGGGTGAAAAAATATTTGCTGAGATTTCTGGAGACTCGTAATTTTTGGAAGCTTGCAACCCCTTTCAATGTAAGTGTTTCTCGCCAGTCACTGCTTAGGGCTACATGAAAAGTAAACAAAACATAGAGTTAAAATGTGAAACTGCTTTACTGTGTCAAGTTTCAAGAAGCTAGCACAAACCGTGTTTGATTTAGAGTTCCAAATACATCTATCAATATAGGAGAAAACAGAGTGAAATGCCAGAATGGAAACTGTTACTGGAAACGAACGCTTCAACATAGAAGAACGAAATTTGGGGAACCAAGTGGGCTTAGTGTACTGATCATTACCTGAAAGTATCATGCAGTTTGGGTGAAAAAATATTTGCTGAGATTTCTGGAGACTCGTAATTTTTGGAAGCTTGCAACCCCTTTCAATGAAAGTGTTTCTCGCCAGTCACTGCTTAGGGCTACATGAAAAGGAAACAAAACATATTTTTAGAATGTGAAACTGCATTACTGTGTCAAGTTTCAAGAAGCTAGCACAAACCGTGTTTGATTTAGAGTTCCAAATACATCTATCAATATAGGAGAAAACAGAGTGAAATGCCAGAATGGAAACTGTTACTGGAAACGAACGCTTCAACATAGAAGATCGAAATTTGGGGAACCAAGTGGGCTTAGTGTACTGATCATTACCTGAAAGTATCATCCAGTTGTTTCTCGCCAGTAACTGCTTAGGGCTACATGAAAAGGAAACAAAACATAGAGTAGGAATGTGAAACTGCTTTACTGTGTCAAGTTTCAAGAAGCTAGCACAAACCGTGTTTGATTTAGAGTTCCAAATACATCTATCAATATAGGAGAAAACAGAGTGAAACGCCAAAATTCAAACTGTTACTGGAAACGAACGCTTCAACATAGAAGAACGAAATTTGGGGAACTAAGTGGGCTTAGTGTACTGATCATTACCTGAAAGTATCATGCAGTTTGGGTGAAAAAATATTTGCTGAGATTTCTGGAGACTCGTAATTTTTGGAAGCTTGCAACCCCTTTCAATGAAAGTGTTTCTCGCCAGTCACTGCTTAGGGCTACATGAAAAGGAAACAAAACATATTGTTAGAATGTGAAACTGCATTACTGTGTCAAGTTTCAAGAAGCTAGCACAAACCGTGTTTGATTTAGAGTTCCAAATACATCTATCAATATAGGAGAAAACAGAGTGAAATGCCAGAATGGAAACTGTTAGTGGAAACGAACGCTTCAACATAGAAGAACGAAATTTGGGGAACCAAGTGGGCTTAGTGTACTGATCATTACCTGAAAGTATCATCCAGTTTGGGTGAAAAAATATTTGCTGAGATTTCTGGAGACTCGTAATTTTTGGAAGCTTGCAACCCCTTTCAATGAAAGTGTTTCTCGCCAGTCACTGCTTAAAGCTACATGAAAAGGAAACAAAACATAGAGTTAGAATCTGAAACTGCTTTACTGTGTCAAGTTTCAAGAAGCTAGCACAAACCTTGTTTGATTTAGAGTTCCAAATACATCTATCAATATAGGAGAAAACAGAGTGAAATGCCAGAATTGAAACTGTTACTGGAAACGAACGCTTCAACATAGAAGAACGAAATTTGGAGAACCAAGTGGGCTTAGTGTACTGATTATTACCTGAATGTATCATCCAGTTTGGGTGAAAAAATGTTTGCTGAGATTTCTGGAGACTCGTAATTTTTGGAAGCTTGCAACCCCTTTCAATGAAAGTGTTTCTCGCCAGTCACTGCTTAGGGCTACATGAAAAGGAAACAAAACATATTGTTAGAATCTGAAACTGCTTTACTGTGTCAAGTTTCAAGAAGCTAGCGCAAACCGTGTTTGATTTAGAGTTCCAAATACATCTATCAATATAGGAGAAAACAGAATGAAACGACAAAATTCAAACTGTTACTGGAAACGAACGCTTCAACATAGAAGAACGAAATTTGGGGAAGCAAGTGGACTTAGTGTACTGATCATTACCTGAAAGTATCATCCAGTTTGGGTGAAAAAATATTTGCTGAGATTTCTGGAGACTCGTAATTTTTGGAAGCTTACAACCCCTTTCAATGAAAGTGTTTCTCGCCAGTCACTGCTTAGGGCTACATGAAAAGGAAACAAAACATAGAGTTAAAATGTGAAACTGCTTTACTGTGTCAAGTTTCAAGAAGCTAGCACAAACCGTGTTTGATTTAGAGTTCCAAATACATCTATCAATATAGGAGAAAACAGAGTGAAACGCCAAAATTCAAACTGTTACTGGAAACGAACGCTTCAACAGAGAAGAATGAAATTTGGGGAACCAAGTGGGCTTAGTGTACTGATCATTACCTGAAAGTATCATGCTGTTTGGGTGAAAAAATATTTGCTGAGATTTCTGGAGACTCGTAATTTTTGGAAGTTTGCAACCCCTTTCAATGAAAGTGTTTCTCGCCAGTCACTGCTTAGGGCTACATGAAAAGGAAACAAAACATATTGTTAGAATGTGAAACTGCATTACTGTGTCAAGTTTCAAGAAGCTAGCACAAACCGTGTTTGATTTAGAGTTCCAAATACATCTATCAATATAGGAGAAAACAGAGTGAAATGCCAGAATGGAAACTGATACTGGAAACGAACGCTTCAACATAGAAGATCGAAATTTGGGGAACCAAGTGGGCTTAGCGTACTGATCATTACCTGAAAGTATCATGCAGTTTGGGTGAAAAAATATTTGCTGAGATTTCTGGAGACTCGTAATTTTTGGAAGCTTGCAACCCCTTTCAATGAAAGTGTTTCTCGCCAGTCACTGCTTAAAGCTACATGAAAAGGAAACAAAACATAGAGTTAGAATTTGAAACTGCTTTACTGTGTCAAGTTTCAAGAAGCTAGCACAAACCGCGTTTGATTTAGAGTTCCAAATACATCTATCAATATAGGAGAAAACAGAGTGAAATGCCAGAATGGAAACTGTTACTGGAAACGAACGCTTCAACATAGAAGAACGAAATTTGGAGAACCAAGTGGGCTTAGTGTACTGATTATTACCTGAAAGTATCATCCAGTTTGGGTGAAAAAATGTTTGCTGAGATTTCTGGAGACTCGTAATTTTTGGAAGCTTGCAACCCCTTTCAATGAAAGTGTTTCTCGCCAGTCACTGCTTAGGGCTACATGAAAAGGAAACAAAACATATTGTTAGAATCTGAAACTGCTTTACTGTGTCAAGTTTCAAGAAGCTAGCGCAAACCGTGTTTGATTTAGAGTTCCAAATACATCTATCATTATAGGAGAAAACAGAATGAAACGACAAAATTCAAACTGTTACTGGAAACGAACGCTTCAACATAGAAGAACGAAATTTGGGGAAGCAAGTGGACTTAGTGTACTGATCATTACCTGAAAGTATCATCCAGTTTGGGTGAAAAAATATTTGCTGAGATTTCTGGAGACTCGTAACTTTTGGAAGCTTGCAACCCCTTTCAATGAAAGTGTTTCTCGCCAGTCACTGCTTAGGGCTACATGAAAAGGAAACAAAACATAGAGTTAGAATGTTAAACTGCTTTACTGTGTCAAGTTTCAAGAAGCTAGCACAAACCGTGTTTGATTTAGAGTTCCAAATACATCTATCAATATAGGAGAAAACAGAGTGAAACGCCAAAATTCAAACTGTTACTGGAAACGAACGCTTCAACAGAGAAGAATGAAATTTGGGGAACCAAGTGGGCTTAGTGTACTGATCATTACCTGAAAGTATCATGCTGTTTGGGTGAAAAAATATTTGCTGAGATTTCTGGAGACTCGTAATTTTTGGAAGTTTGCAACCTTTTTCAATGAAAGTGTTTCTCGCCAGTCACTGCTTAGGGCTACATGAAAAGGAAACAAAACATAGAGTTAGAATCTGAAACTGCTTTACTGTGTCAAGTTTCAAGAAGCTA
Source organism: Spermophilus citellus (assembly GCF_964194105.1). Taxonomy (NCBI): domain Eukaryota; kingdom Metazoa; phylum Chordata; class Mammalia; order Rodentia; family Sciuridae; genus Spermophilus; species Spermophilus citellus. Next base: position 82,081,713 of record NC_138185.1, on the reverse strand, counting down.
GCACAAACCGTGTTTGATTTAGAGTTTCAAATACATCTATCAATATAGGAGAAAACAGAGTGAAATGCCAGAATGGAAACTGATACTGGAAACGAACGCTTCAACATAGAAGATCGAAATTTGGGGAACCAAGTGGGCTTAGTGTACTGATCATTACCTGAAAGTATCATCCAGTTTGGGTGAAAAAATATTTGCTGAGATTTCTGGAGACTCGTATTTTTGGAAGCTTGCAACCCCTTTCAATGAAAGTGTTTCTCGCCAGTCACTGCTTAGGGCTACATGAAAAAGAAACAAAACATAGAGTTAGAATGTGAAACTGCTTTACTGTGTCAAGTTTCAAGAAGCTAGCACAAACCGTGTTTGATTTAGAGTTCCAAATACATCTATCAATATAGGAGAAAACAGAGTGAAATGCCAGAATGGAAACTGTTACTGGAAACGAACGCTTCAACATAGAAGAACGAAATTTGGAGAACCAAGTGGGCTTAGTGTACTCATCATTACCTGAATGTATCATCCAGTTTGAGTGAAAAAATATTTGCTGAGATTTCTGGAGACTCGTAATTTTTGGAAGCTTGCAACCCCTTTCAATGAAAGTGTTTCTCGCCAGTCACTGCTTAAAGCTACATGAAAAGGAAACAAAACATAGAGTTAGAATCTGAAACTGCTTTACTGTGTCAAGTTTCAAGAAGCTAGCACAAACCGTGTTTGATTTAGAGTTCCAAATACATCTATCAATATAGGAGAAAACAGAGTGAAAAGACAAAATTCAAACTGTTACTGGAAACGAACGCTTCAACATAGAAGAACGAAATTTGGGGAACCAAGTGGGCTTAGTGTACTGATCATTACCTGAAAGTATCATCCAGTTTTGGTGAAAAAATATTTGCTGAGATTTCTGGAGACTCGTAATTTTTGGAAGCTTGCAACCCCTTTCAATGAAAGTGTTTCTCGCCAGTCACTGCTTGGCCACATGAAAAGGAAACAAAACATAGAGTTAGAATGTGAAACTGCTTTACTGTGTCAAGTTTCAAGAAGCTAGCACAAACCGTGTTTGATTTAGAGTTCCAAATACATCTATCAATATAGGAGAAAACAGAGTGAAATGCCAGAATGGAAACTGTTACTGGAAACGAACGCTTCAACATAGAAGAATGAAATTTGGAGAACCAAGTGGGCTTAGTGTACTGATCATTACCTGAAAGTATCATCCAGTTTGGGTGAAAAAATATTTGCTGAGATTTCTGGAGACTCGTAATTTTTGGAAGCTTGCAACCCCTTTCAATGAAAGTGTTTCTCGCCAGTCACTGCTTAAAGCTACATGAAAAGGAAACAAAACATAGAGTTAGAATGTGAAACTGCTTTACTGTGTCAAGTTTCATGAAGCTAGCACAAACCGTGTTTGATTTAGAGTTCCAAATACATCTATCAATATAGGAGAAAACAGAGTGAAATGCCAGAATGGAAACTGTTACTGGAAACGAACGCTTCAACATAGAAGAACGAAATTTGGGGAACCAAGTGGGCTTAGTGTACTGATCATTACCTGAAAGTATCATCCAGTTTGGGTGAAAAAATATTTGCTGAGATTTCTGGAGACTCGTAATTTTTGGAAGCTTGCAACCCCTTTCAATGAAAGTGTTTCTCGCCAGTCACTGCTTAGGGCTACATGAAAAGGAAACAAAACATAGAGTAGGAATGTGAAACTGCTTTACTGTGTCAAGTTTCAAGAAGCTAGCACAAACCGTGTTTGATTTAGAGTTCCAAATACATCTATCAATATAGGAGAAAACAGAGTGAAATGCCAGAATGGAAACTGTTACTGGAAACGAACGCTTCAACATAGAAGAACGAAATTTGGGGAAGCAATTGGACTTAGTGTACTGATCATTACCTGAAAGTATCATCCAGTTTGGGTGAAAAAATATTTGCTGAGATTTCTGGAGACTCGTAATTTTTGGAAGCTTGCAACCCCTTTCAATGAAAGTGTTTCTCGCCAGTCACTGCTTAGGGCTACATGAAAAGGAAACAAAACATATTGTTAGAATCTGAAACTGCTTTACTGTGTCAAGTTTCAAGAAGCTAGCGCAAACCGTGTTTGATTTAGAGTTCCAAATACATCTATCAATATAGGAGAAAACAGAATGAAACGACAAAATTCAAACTGTTACTGGAAACGAACGCTTCAACATAGAAGAACGAAATTTGGGGAAGCAAGTGGACTTAGTGTACTGATCATTACCTGAAAGTATCATCCAGTTTGGGTGAAAAAATACTTGCTGAGATTTCTGGAGACTCGTAATTTTTGGAAGCTTGCAACCCCTTTCAATGAAAGTGTTTCTCGCCAGTCACTGCTTAAAGCTACATGAAAAGGAAACAAAACATAGAGTTAGAATGTGAAACTGCTTTACTGTGTCAAGTTTCAAGAAGCTAGCACAAACCGTGTTTGATTTAGAGTTCCAAATACATCTATCAATATAGGAGAAAACAGAGTGAAACGACAAAATTCAAACTGTTACTGGAAACGAACGCTTCAACATAGAAGAACGAAATTTGGGGAACCAAGAGGGCTTAGTGTACTGATCATTACCTGAAAGTATCATCCAGTTTGGGTGAAAAAATATTTGCTGAGATTTCTGGAGACTCGTAATTTTTGGAAGCTTGCAACCTCTTTCAATGAAAGTGTTTCTCGCCAGTCACTGCTTAGGGCTACATGAAAAGGAAACAAAACATAGAGTTAGAATGTGAAACTGCTTTACTGTGTCAAGTTTCATGAAGCTAGCACAAACCGTGTTTGATTTAGAGTTCCAAATACATCAATCAATATAGGAGAAAACAGAGTGAAACGACAAAATTCAAACTGTTACTGGAAACGAACGCTTCAACATAGAAGAACGAAATTTGGGGAACCAAGAGGGCTTAGTGTACTGATCATTACCTGAAAGTATCATCCAGTTTGGGTGAAAAAATATTTGCTGAGATTTCTGGAGACTCGTAATTTTTGGAAGCTTGCAACCCCTTTCAATGTAAGTGTTTCTCGCCAGTCACTGCTTAGGGCTACATGAAAAGTAAACAAAACATAGAGTTAAAATGTGAAACTGCTTTACTGTGTCAAGTTTCAAGAAGCTAGCACAAACCGTGTTTGATTTAGAGTTCCAAATACATCTATCAATATAGGAGAAAACAGAGTGAAATGCCAGAATGGAAACTGTTACTGGAAACGAACGCTTCAACATAGAAGAACGAAATTTGGGGAACCAAGTGGGCTTAGTGTACTGATCATTACCTGAAAATATCATGCAGTTTGGGTGAAAAAATATTTGCTGAGATTTCTGGAGACTCGTAATTTTTGGAAGCTTGCAACCCCTTTCAATGAAAGTGTTTCTCGCCAGTCACTGCTTAGGGCTACATGAAAAGGAAACAAAACATATTTTTAGAATGTGAAACTGCATTACTGTGTCAAGTTTCAAGAAGCTAGCACAAACCGTGTTTGATTTAGAGTTCCAAATACATCTATCAATATAGGAGAAAACAGAGTGAAATGCCAGAATGGAAACTGTTACTGGAAACGAACGCTTCAACATAGAAGATCGAAATTTGGGGAACCAAGTGGGCTTAGTGTACTGATCATTACCTGAAAGTATCATCCAGTTGTTTCTCGCCAGTAACTGCTTAGGGCTACATGAAAAGGAAACAAAACATAGAGTAGGAATGTGAAACTGCTTTACTGTGTCAAGTTTCAAGAAGCTAGCACAAACCGTGTTTGATTTAGAGTTCCAAATACATCTATCAATATAGGAGAAAACAGAGTGAAACGCCAAAATTCAAACTGTTACTGGAAACGAACGCTTCAACATAGAAGAACGAAATTTGGGGAACCAAGTGGGCTTAGTGTACTGATCATTACCTGAAAGTATCATGCAGTTTGGGTGAAAAAATATTTGCTGAGATTTCTGGAGACTCGTAATTTTTGGAAGCTTGCAACCCCTTTCAATGAAAGTGTTTCTCGCCAGTCACTGCTTAGGGCTACATGAAAAGGAAACAAAACATATTGTTAGAATGTGAAACTGCATTACTGTGTCAAGTTTCAAGAAGCTAGCACAAACCGTGTTTGATTTAGAGTTCCAAATACATCTATCAATATAGGAGAAAACAGAGTGAAATGCCAGAATGGAAACTGTTAGTGGAAACGAACGCTTCAACATAGAAGAACGAAATTTGGAGAACCAAGTGGGCTTAGTGTACTGATTATTACCTGAAAGTATCATCCAGTTTGGGTGAAAAAATGTTTGCTGAGATTTCTGGAGACTCGTAATTTTTGGAAGCTTGCAACCCCTTTCAATGAAAGTGTTTCTCGCCAGTCACTGCTTAGGGCTACATGAAAAGGAAACAAAACATATTGTTAGAATCTGAAACTGCTTTACTGTGTCAAGTTTCAAGAAGCTAGCGCAAACCGTGTTTGATTTAGAGTTCCAAATACATCTATCAATATAGGAGAAAACAGAATGAAACGACAAAATTCAAACTGTTACTGGAAACGAACGCTTCAACATAGAAGAACGAAATTTGGGGAAGCAAGTGGACTTAGTGTACTGATCATTACCTGAAAGTATCATCCAGTTTGGGTGAAAAAATATTTGCTGAGATTTCTGGAGACTCGTAATTTTTGGAAGCTTGCAACCCCTTTCAATGAAAGTGTTTCTCGCCAGTAACTGCTTAGGGCTACATGAAAAGGAAACAAAACATAGAGTTAGAATGTGAAACTGCTTTACTGTGTCAAGTTTCAAGAAGCTAGCGCAAACCGTGTTTGATTTAGAGTTCCAAATACATCTATCAATATAGGAGAAAACAGAATGAAACGACAAAATTCAAACTGTTACTGGAAACGAACGCTTCAACAGAGAAGAATGAAATTTGGGGAACCAAGTGGGCTTAGTGTACTGATCATTACCTGAAATTATCATGCTGTTTGGGTGAAAAAATATTTGCTGAGATTTCTGGAGACTCGTAATTTTTGGAAGTTTGCAACCCCTTTCAATGAAAGTGTTTCTCGCCAGTCACTGCTTAGGGCTACATGAAAAGGAAACAAAACATATTGTTAGAATGTGAAACTGCATTACTGTGTCAAGTTTCAAGAAGCTAGCACAAACCGTGTTTGATTTAGAGTTCCAAATACATCTATCAATATAGGAGAAAACAGAGTGAAATGCAGAATGGAAACTGATACTGGAAACGAACGCTTCAACATAGAAGATCGAAATTTGGGGAACCAAGTGGGCTTAGCGTACTGATCATTACCTGAAAGTATCATGCAGTTTGGGTGAAAAAATATTTGCTGAGATTTCTGGAGACTCGTAATTTTTGGAAGCTTGCAACCCCTTTCAATGAAAGTGTTTCTCGCCAGTCACTGCTTAAAGCTACATGAAAAGGAAACAAAACATAGAGTTAGAATTTGAAACTGCTTTACTGTGTCAAGTTTCAAGAAGCTAGCACAAACCGTGTTTGATTTAGAGTTCCAAATACATCTATCAATATAGGAGAAAACAGAGTGAAATGCCAGAATGGAAACTGTTACTGGAAACGAACGCTTCAACATAGAAGATCGAAATTTGGGGAACCAAGTGGGCTTAGTGTACTGATCATTACCTGAAAGTATCATCCAGTTGTTTCTCGCCAGTAACTGCTTAGGGCTACATGAAAAGGAAACAAAACATAGAGTAGGAATGTGAAACTGCTTTACTGTGTCAAGTTTCAAGAAGCTAGCACAAACCGTGTTTGATTTAGAGTTCCAAATACATCTATCAATATAGGAGAAAACAGAGTGAAACGCCAAAATTCAAACTGTTACTGGAAACGAACGCTTCAACATAGAAGAATGAAATTTGGGGAACCAAGTGGGCTTAGTGTACTGATCATTACCTGAAAGTATCATGCAGTTTGGGTGAAAAAATATTTGCTGAGATTTCTGGAGACTCGTAATTTTTGGAAGCTTGCAACCCCTTTCAATGAAAGTGTTTCTCGCCAGTCACTGCTTAGGGCTACATGAAAAGGAAACAAAACATATTGTTAGAATGTGAAACTGCATTACTGTGTCAAGTTTCAAGAAGCTAGCACAAACCGTGTTTGATTTAGAGTTCCAAATACATCTATCAATATAGGAGAAAACAGAGTGAAATGCCAGAATGGAAACTGTTAGTGGAAACGAACGCTTCAACATAGAAGAACGAAATTTGGAGAACCAAGTGGGCTTAGTGTACTGATTATTACCTGAAAGTATCATCCAGTTTGGGTGAAAAAATGTTTGCTGAGATTTCTGGAGACTCGTAATTTTTGGAAGCTTGCAACCCCTTTCAATGAAAGTGTTTCTCGCCAGTCACTGCTTAGGGCTACATGAAAAGGAAACAAAACATATTGTTAGAATCTGAAACTGCTTTACTGTGTCAAGTTTCAAGAAGCTAGCGCAAACCGTGTTTGATTTAGAGTTCCAAATACATCTATCAATATAGGAGAAAACAGAATGAAACGACAAAATTCAAACTGTTACTGGAAACGAACGCTTCAACATAGAAGAACGAAATTTGGGGAAGCAAGTGGACTTAGTGTACTGATCATTACCTGAAAGTATCATCCAGTTTGGGTGAAAAAATATTTGCTGAGATTTCTGGAGACTCGTAATTTTTGGAAGCTTGCAACCCCTTTCAATGAAAGTGTTTCTCGCCAGTAACTGCTTAGGGCTACATGAAAAGGAAACAAAACATAGAGTTAGAATGTGAAACTGCTTTACTGTGTCAAGTTTCAAGAAGCTAGCGCAAACCGTGTTTGATTTAGAGTTCCAAATACATCTATCAATATAGGAGAAAACAGAATGAAACGACAAAATTCAAACTGTTACTGGAAACGAACGCTTCAACAGAGAAGAATGAAATTTGGGGAACCAAGTGGGCTTAGTGTACTGATCATTACCTGAAATTATCATGCTGTTTGGGTGAAAAAATATTTGCTGAGATTTCTGGAGACTCGTAATTTTTGGAAGTTTGCAACCCCTTTCAATGAAAGTGTTTCTCGCCAGTCACTGCTTAGGGCTACATGAAAAGGAAACAAAACATATTGTTAGAATGTGAAACTGCATTACTGTGTCAAGTTTCAAGAAGCTAGCACAAACCGTGTTTGATTTAGAGTTCCAAATACATCTATCAATATAGGAGAAAACAGAGTGAAATGCAGAATGGAAACTGATACTGGAAACGAACGCTTCAACATAGAAGATCGAAATTTGGGGAACCAAGTGGGCTTAGCGTACTGATCATTACCTGAAAGTATCATGCAGTTTGGGTGAAAAAATATTTGCTGAGATTTCTGGAGACTCGTAATTTTTGGAAGCTTGCAACCCCTTTCAATGAAAGTGTTTCTCGCCAGTCACTGCTTAAAGCTACATGAAAAGGAAACAAAACATAGAGTTAGAATTTGAAACTGCTTTACTGTGTCAAGTTTCAAGAAGCTAGCACAAACCGTGTTTGATTTAGAGTTCCAAATACATGTATCAATATAGGAGAAAACAGAGTGAAATGCCAGAATGGAAACTGTTACTGGAAACGAACGCTTCAACATAGAAGAACGAAATTTGGAGAACCAAGTGGGCTTAGTGTACTGATTATTACCTGAAAGTATCATCCAGTTTGGGTGAAAAAATGTTTGCTGAGATTTCTGGAGACTCGTAATTTTTGGAAGCTTGCAACCCCTTTCAATGAAAGTGTTTCTCGCCAGTCACTGCTTAGGGCTACATGAAAAGGAAACAAAACATATTGTTAGAATCTGAAACTGCTTTACTGTGTCAAGTTTCAAGAAGCTAGCGCAAACCGTGTTTGATTTAGAGTTCCAAATACATCTATCATTACAGGAGAAAACAGAATGAAACGACAAAATTCAAACTGTTACTGGAAACGAACGCTTCAACATAGAAGAACGAAATTTGGGGAAGCAAGTGGACTTAGTGTACTGATCATTACCTGAAAGTATCATCCAGTTTGGGTGAAAAAATATTTGCTGAGATTTCTGGAGACTCGTAATTTTTGGAAGCTTGCAACCCCTTTCAATGAAAGTGTTTCTCGCCAGTCACTGCTTAGGGCTACATGAAAAGGAAACAAAACATAGAGTTAGAATGTGAAACTGCTTTACTGTGTCAAGTTTCAAGAAGCTAGCACAAACCGTGTTTGATTTAGAGTTCCAAATACATCTATCAATATAGGAGAAAACAGAGTGAAACGCCAAAATTCAAACTGTTACTGGAAGCGAACGCTTCAACAGAGAAGAATGAAATTTGGGGAACCAAGTGGGCTTAGTGTACTGATCATTACCTGAAAGTATCATGCTGTTTGGGTGAAAAAATATTTGCTGAGATTTCTGGAGACTCGTAATTTTTGGAAGTTTGCAACCCCTTTCAATGAAAGTGTTTCTCGCCAGTCACTGCTTAGGGCTACATGAAAAGGAAACAAAACATATTGTTAGAATGTGAAACTGCATTACTGTGTCAAGTTTCAAGAAGCTAGCACAAACCGTGTTTGATTTAGAGTTCCAAATACATCTATCAATATAGGAGAAAACAGAGTGAAATGCCAGAATGGAAACTGATACTGGAAACGAACGCTTCAACATAGAAGATGGAAATTTGGGGAACCAAGTGGGCTTAGCGTACTGATCATTACCTGAAAGTATCATGCAGTTTGGGTGAAAAAATATTTGCTGAGATTTCTGGAGACTCGTAATTTTTGGAAGCTTGCAACCCCTTTCAATGAAAGTGTTTCTCGCCAGTCACTGCTTAAAGCTACATGAAAAGGAAACAAAACATAGAGTTAGAATCTGAAACTGCTTTACTGTGTCAAGTTTCAAGAAGCTAGCACAAACCGTGTTTGATTTAGAGTTCCAAATACATCTATCAATATAGGAGAAAACAGAGTGAAATGCCAGAATGGAAACTGTTACTGGAAACGAACGCTTCAACATAGAAGATCGAAATTTGGGTAACCAAGTGGACTTAGTGTACTGATCATTACCTGAAAGTATCATCCAGTTTGGGTGAAAAAATATTTGCTCTGATTTCTGGAGACTCGTAATTTTTGGAAGCTTGCAACCCCTTTCAATTAAAGTGTTTCTCGCCAGTCACTGCTTAGGGCTACATGAAAAAGAAACAAAACATAGAGTTAGAATGTGAAACTGCTTTACTGTGTCAAGTTTCAAGAAGCTAGCACAAACCGTGTTTGATTTAGAGTTCCAAATACATCTATCAATATAGGAGAAAACAGAGTGAAATGCCAGAATGGAAACTGTTACTGGAAACGAACGCTTCAACATAGAAGAACGAAATTTGGAGAACCAAGTGGGCTTAGTGTACTGATCATTACCTGAATGTATCATCCAGTTTGAGTGAAAAAATATTTGCTGAGATTTCTGGAGACTCGTAATTTTTGGAAGCTTGCAACCCCTTTCAATGAAAGTGTTTCTCGCCAGTCACTGCTTAAAGCTACATGAAAAGGAAACAAAACATAGAGTTAGAATCTGAAACTGCTTTACTGTGTCAAGTTTCAAGAAGCTAGCACAAACCGTGTTTGATTTAGAGTTCCAAATACATCTATCAATATAGGAGAAAACAGAGTGAAACGACAAAATTCAAACTATTACTGGAAACGAACGCTTCAACATAGAAGAACGAAATTTGGGGAACCAAGTGGGCTTAGTGTACTGATCATTACCTGAAAGTATCATCCAGTTTGGGTGAAAAAATATTTGCTGAGATTTCTGGAGACTCGTAATTTTTGGAAGCTTGCAACCCCTTTCAATGAAAGTGTTTCTCGCCAGTCACTGCTTAGGGCCACATGAAAAGGAAACAAAACATAGAGTTAGAATGTGAAACTGCTTTACTGTGTCAAGTTTCAAGAAGCTAGCACAAACCGTCTTTGATTTAGAGATCCAAATACATCTATCAATATAGGAGAAAACAGAGTGAAATGCCAGAATGGAAACTGTTAATGGAAACGAACGCTTCAACATAGAAGAATGAAATTTGGAGAACCGAGTGGGCTTAGTGTACTGATCATTACCTGAAAGTATCATCCAGTTTGGGTGAAAAAATATTTGCTGAGATTTCTGGAGACTCGTAATTTTTGGAAGCTTGCAACCCCTTTCAATGAAAGTGTTTCTCGCCAGTAACTGCTTAGGGCTACATGAAAAGGAAACAAAACATAGAGTTAGAATCTGAAACTGCTTTACTTTGTCTAGTTTCAAGAAGCTAGCGCAAACCGTGTTTGATTTAGAGTTCCAAATACATCTATCAATATAGGAGAAAACAGAATGAAACGACAAAATTCAAACTGTTACTGGAAACGAACGCTTCAACATAGAAGAACGAAATTTGGGGAAGCAAGTGGACTTAGTGTACTGATCATTACCTGAAAGTATCATCCAGTTTGGGTGAAAAAATATTTGCTGAGATTTCTGGAGACTCGTAATTTTTGGAAGCTTGCAACCCCTTTCAATGAAAGTGTTTCTCACCAGTAACTGCTTAGGGCTACATGAAAAGGAAACAAAACATATTGTTAGAATGTGAAACTGCATTACTGTGTCAAGTTTCAAGAATCTAGCACGAACCGTGTTTGATTTAGAGTTCCAAATACATCTGTCAATATAGGAGAAAACAGAGTGAAATGCCAGAATGGAAACTGTTACTGGAAACGAACGCTTCAACATAGAAGATCGAAATTTGGGGAACCAAGTGGGCTTAGTGTACTGTTCATTACCTGAAAGTATCATCCAGTTTGGGTGAAAAAATATTTGCTGAGATTTCTGGAGACTCGTAATTTTTGGAAGCTTGCAACCCCTTTCAATGAAAGTGTTTCTCGCCAGTCACTGCTTAGGGCTACATGAAAAGGAAACAAAACATAGAGTTAGAATGTGAAACTGCTTTACTGTGTCAAGTTTCAAGAAGCTAGCACAAACCATGTTTGATTTAGAGTTCCAAACACATCTATCAATATTGGAGAAAACAGAGTGAAATGCCAGAATGGAAACTTTTACTGGAAACGAACGCTTCAACATAGAAGAATGAAATTTGGAGAACCGAGTGGGCTTAGTGTACTTATCATTACCTGAAAGTATCATCCAGTTTGGGTGAAAAAATATTTGCTGAGATTTCTGGAGACTCGTAATTTTTGGAAGCTTGCAACCCCTTTCAATGAAAGTGTTTCTCGCAAGTCAGTGCTTAAACCTACATGAAAAGGAAACAAAACACAGAGTTAGAATCTGAAACTGCTTTACTGTGTCAAGTTTCAAGAAGCTAGCACAAACCGTGTTTGATTTAGAGTTCCAAATACATCTATCAATATAGGAGAAAACAGAGTGAAACGCAAAAATTCAAACTGTTACTGGAAACGAACGCTTCAACATAGAAGAACGAAATTTGGGGAACCAAGTGGGCTTAGTGTACTGATCATTACCTGAAAGTATCATCCAGTTTGGGTGAAAAAATATTTGCTGAGATTTCTGGAGACTCGTAATTTTTGGAAGCTTGCAACCCCTTTCAATGAAAGTGTTTCTCGCCAGTCACTGCTTAGGGCTACATGAAAAGGAAACAAAACATAGAGTTAGAATGTGAAACTGCTTTACTGTGTCAAGTTTCAAGAAGCTAGCACAAACCGTGTTTGATTTAGAGTTCCAAATACATCTATCAATATAGGAGAAAACAGAGTGAAATGCCAGAATGGAAACTGTTACTGGAAACGAACGCTTGGACATAGAAGAATGAAATTTGGAGAACCGAGTGGGCTTAGTGTACTGATCATTACCTGAAAGTATCATGCAGTTTGGGTGAAAAAATATTTGCTGAGATTTCTGGAGACTCGTAATTTTTGGAAGCTTGCAACCCCTTTCAATGAAAGTGTTTCTCGCCAGTCACTGCTTAAAGCTACATGAAAAGGAAACAAAACATAGAGTTAGAATTTGAAACTGCTTTACTGTGTCAAGTTTCAAGAAGCTAGCACAAACCGTGTTTGATTTAGAGTTCCAAATACATCTATCAATATAGGAGAAAACAGAGTGAAATGCCAGAATGGAAACTGTTACTGGAAACGAACGCTTCAACATAGAAGAACGAAATTTGGAGAACCAAGTGGGCTTAGTGTACTTATTATTACCTGAAAGTATCATCCAGTTTGGGTGAAAAAATGTTTGCTGAGATTTCTGGAGACTCGTAATTTTTGGAAGCTTGCAACCCCTTTCAATGAAAGTGTTTCTCGCCAGTCACTGCTTAGGGCTACATGAAAAGGAAACAAAACATATTGTTAGAATCTGAAACTGCTTTACTGTGTCAAGTTTCAAGAAGCTAGCGCAAACCGTGTTTGATTTAGAGTTCCAAATACATCTATCATTATAGGAGAAAACAGAATGAAACGACAAAATTCAAACTGTTACTGGAAACGAACGCTTCAACATAGAAGAACGAAATTTGGGGAAGCAAGTGGACTTAGTGTACTGATCATTACCTGAAAGTATCATCCAGTTTGGGTGAAAAAATATTTGCTGAGATTTCTGGAGACTCGTAATTTTTGGAAGCTTGCAACCCCTTTCAATGAAAGTGTTTCTCGCCAGTCACTGCTTAGGGCTACATGAAAAGGAAACAAAACATAGAGTTAGAATGTGAAACTGCTTTACTGTGTCAAGTTTCAAGAAGCTAGCACAAACCGTGTTTGATTTAGAGTTCCAAATACATCTATCAATATAGGAGAAAACAGAGTGAAACGCCAAAATTCAAACTGTTACTGGAAGCGAACGCTTCAACAGAGAAGAATGAAATTTGGGGAACCAAGTGGGCTTAGTGTACTGATCATTACCTGAAAGTATCATGCTGTTTGGGTGAAAAAATATTTGCTGAGATTTCTGGAGACTCGTAATTTTTGGAAGTTTGCAACCCCTTTCAATGAAAGTGTTTCTCGCCAGTCACTGCTTAGGGCTACATGAAAAGGAAACAAAACATATTGTTAGAATGTGAAACTGCATTACTGTGTCAAGTTTCAAGAAGCTAGCACAAACCGTGTTTGATTTAGAGTTCCAAATACATCTATCAATATAGGAGAAAACAGAGTGAAATGCCAGAATGGAAACTGATACTGGAAACGAACGCTTCAACATAGAAGATGGAAATTTGGGGAACCAAGTGGGCTTAGCGTACTGATCATTACCTGAAAGTATCATGCAGTTTGGGTGAAAAAATATTTGCTGAGATTTCTGGAGACTCGTAATTTTTGGAAGCTTGCAACCCCTTTCAATGAAACTGTTTCTCGCCAGTCACTGCTTAAAGCTACATGAAAAGGAAACAAAACATAGAGTTAGAATCTGAAACTGCTTTACTGTGTCAAGTTTCAAGAACCTAGCACAAACCGTGTTTGATTTAGAGTTCCAAATACATCTATCAATATAGGAGAAAACAGAGTGAAATGCCAGAATGGAAACTGTTACTGGAAACGAACGCTTCAACATAGAAGATCGAAATTTGGGTAACCAAGTGGACTTAGTGTACTGATCATTACCTGAAAGTATCATCCAGTTTGGGTGAAAAAATATTTGCTCTGATTTCTGGAGACTCGTAATTTTTGGAAGCTTGCAACCCCTTTCAATTAAAGTGTTTCTCGCCAGTCACTGCTTAGGGCTACATGAAAAAGAAACAAAACATAGAGTTAGAATGTGAAACTGCTTTACTGTGTCAAGTTTCAAGAAGCTAGCACAAACCGTGTTTGATTTAGAGTTCCAAATACATCTATCAATATAGGAGAAAACAGAGTGAAATGCCAGAATGGAAACTGTTACTGGAAACGAACGCTTCAACATAGAAGAACGAAATTTGGAGAACCAAGTGGGCTTAGTGTACTGATCATTACCTGAATGTATCATCCAGTTTGAGTGAAAAAATATTTGCTGAGATTTCTGGAGACTCGTAATTTTTGGAAGCTTGCAACCCCTTTCAATGAAAGTGTTTCTCGCCAGTCACTGCTTAAAGCTACATGAAAAGGAAACAAAACATAGAGTTAGAATCTGAAACTGCTTTACTGTGTCAAGTTTCAAGAAGCTAGCACAAACCGTGTTTGATTTAGAGTTCCAAATACATCTATCAATATAGGAGAAAACAGAGTGAAACGACAAAATTCAAACTATTACTGGAAACGAACGCTTCAACATAGAAGAACGAAATTTGGGGAACCAAGTGGGCTTAGTGTACTGATCATTACCTGAAAGTATCATCCAGTTTGGGTGAAAAAATATTTGCTGATATTTCTGGAGACTCGTAATTTTTGGAAGCTTGCAACCCCTTTCAATGAAAGTGTTTCTCGCCAGTCACTGCTTAAAGCTACATGAAAAGGAAACAAAACATAGAGTTAGAATGTGAAACTGCTTTACTGTGTCAAGTTTCATGAAGCTAGCACAAACCGTGTTTGATTTAGAGTTCCAAATACATCTATCAATATAGGAGAAAACAGAGTGAAATGCCAGAATGGAAACTGTTACTGGAAACGAACGCTTCAACATAGAAGAACGAAATTTGGGGAACCAAGTGGGCTTAGTGTACTGATCATTACCTGAAAGTATCATCCAGTTTGGGTGAAAAAATATTTGCTGAGATTTCTGGAGACTCGTAATTTTTGGAACCTTGCAACCCCTTTCAATGAAAGTGTTTCTCGCCAGTCACTGCTTAGGGCTACATGAAAAGGAAACAAAACATAGAGTAGGAATGTGAAACTGCTTTACTGTGTCAAGTTTCAAGAAGCTAGCACAAACCGTGTTTGATTTAGAGTTCCAAATACATCTATCAATATAGGAGAAAACATAGTGAAATGCCAGAATGGAAACTGTTACTGGAAACGAACGCTTCAACATAGAAGAACGAATTTGGGGAAGCAATTGGACTTAGTGTACTGATCATTACCTGAAAGTATCATCCAGTTTGGGTGAAAAAATATTTGCT